>NC_135268.1:67510988-67523488 GCF_051311805.1 Agelaius phoeniceus | reverse complement strand
ATTAATGCTAGAAAAAAAGGAAAAAAAAACCCCAAACCCAACAAGTCATCTGTATCCATCCTGCCCCTGTCCCTAGCAGCAAATTCTTCTTATTATTGGGATGTGGGCACACTTCAGGCAGTTCATGAAGTTCAATCCTCCTTTCAAATACTTCTCTTCCCCCTGCTCACAGGTAGGGTCTGACATTGTCCCCTGGCACCTAAACAGACTTCAAGCAGTGGCTTCAGATGTATCTCTGCATCCCAATGGCACATGCATGTGTGTGTAAACATCAGTGTCTGTGAATATATTATATATGGATATATAATATATCCATATATAATGTATTGTATATATATTATATATGAATATATAATATATATAAATATATAATGTATGGATTTTTTTTCTATAGATACAGATATTTATATAGGAAGGTACACAAAATATACATGAGGAGGAGTAAAAACTGACTGAATTGTAATGCACATTTATAAATGCATCTATTTTTCTATTTCAGAGTGTTAATGTGTGTTGCAGGCATCAGGAACATAAAATGGCTTTATTCCCTTCCCTGCAAATGAACTTCAAGGCAGCCCCTGTCCATTATAAACTCACTCCTTGCTCAGCGTTACTAACCAATATTCCAGGTGTGACACTCAGGCCTTTACCTATTTTACATCGATTATAAAAATCGCTCCTTCTGCTGCTACCATAATCCTTTTTCTAGGGCTGTATTATTTTTCATATTAGTTCTACCCTTATTAGTTACAGCAGGATGTGTTGAACAACATCCTTTTGTACAGAATGATGAAAACCACATTTTCTAGTTATGCTTAGATTAGCCAGGGTACTAATCCTTTCTTTTCCCAAGTAACATCTTAATTCCATAATTTTCAATAGGCCTCTCTTGGTTGTGCTTTTCTCAGCCCTCCATTTATAAGGTAGTCCTTGTTGAGGCCTGGAAACCACTGAAGTATTAAAAAAACCTCTTGCAATGGCAGACATCCTTCTGAGGCAGCTGTTTGATACAGTTCCATAGGATTTGTTCCTTCCCCAGTTATCTCTGTTGTTGTTTGAAACTCAAAACTAAGGCTGAATAAGATGCCCTGCCCCATGTCTCCTTTGCACCCAACATGGATATTTCCCTCTTTTTCCTCAGCCAATGCCTAACCAAGGCTGTTATAGCATGGTGAGATGCCAATTAAAGGCAAAACTGAGGAGCTGCTAGATGGACGTGGGAAACAACTTCTGCAGGCAGGAGCAGCCCTGTGGGCAGATGAAGGTCCTTACCAAGCAGATGAGGAAGGGAGAAAAAGAGATCCTTCTGATTCTTTTATTATTTCATATATATAGGAGTAAACTAACAAGAAGGCCTAAATGGTTTACTCCTAATGTTTATAGAGGAGGTTAGCAATGCTGCCAGGACTTAGCAGTTGTGATGGATTTGTGGAAATGTCTGCAGCTCTTGTCAGTGGTTGTGTGATTTTCAACCACTGCCAGAGATTGGGAAGTGTGGACGTGCATGGGGCAGTCAGAGGGAGCTGGCACTGAGTTCCCAAGTGTTTGAGGTCAGGAGCAGAGCAAGAAGCCAAAACAGCAGCCTAACAACTTAATTGCTCAGTAGGATAAACCTGGTGAATTCAATGACAGCTGCCACATCCCTAATTTGCCCATATTGACAGGTTGCTTGTGTTGCCAATACTCTGAGCTACAGAAAATGGTGCCAGGGTCTTTACACAGTCAGGTCCCAGTTTTCTGACCAAGTTCTGCAACATCCCAGGATTCTCCCACCTGCTCCAGAACTTCACTGATGTCCCCAAAACACTGCTTGTGGTGAGATTTGTTTTGGAAGGGACACAGCAGGCCCACAGGCTGTTCACACCGTTATGAATTGAATCCCTCTCGTCAAAGACAACCTCAGATGGGTGAGCAGCACTCATCTCTTGTGATTTTGTTATTAAAGCATTCAGAAATGCAGGTGATAAAGATATGAGACACACTGAGAATAAAAAGATTACCCTTTTAGATCTAATCTGGGGAGTTAAGTCAAGGGGCAGCTCTATAAACGGGTGCAAATTAGGCTGGCTGTGTCAGCTGATTTACACAGGAGGGGGCTGAATGCAAAATTGCCTGACGCTTTTATTGTGAGACCTTGTTGATATTTGAAATCCTGCTCCTGTCAGTACTGAGAAACTTCCTGCATATTCAAGTAAGAGTGTTGAAGGCACGACCTGAAGTGCTTTTGTAACTGGGTTGGAGTGGTTTAAAGCATGCCTGGCATGCAGTTACTCCTCTCTCCACACCGTGCTCCCAGCTGAGTGGTGGTAATTCACTATTCAGTTCCATACTGGGGAGGAGGGAAGGAAATTTTTTAGGCTGCCTAAATGCAGATTGAAAGCATGTTCTCTTATTTATAGCCAAACCAAGTGGGTATATTGAAGCATTTTGCAACCATTTTCTCTGCATTTAGAACAGGTGCAAAAAAACCTGCATTAGGTAAGAAGCAATAGACTTGCTGTGCTACACTGAAATGTTTCTTAATTTAGGCATTTGGATGCCAAATGCAAGTTAGAACTCACATTTTAGCTATTTATTCAACATGGAAATTTGGATCAGAACTCTCAGTCAGGAACCTTGGATCTGAATCAGATTGTTTTATAGTTTATTAATTATTTAAATTAAAAAGAAATTTGAAATTAATTATTTAAATCAAAAACTGTAATGTTCATCAAGCAGTTGGATTGATTGCTGGAGAAGATCCAAACAACGTGGGCTGATGTGTATGTGCTAGGAAAATTACTGGACACCTGACACATGGTACCTGCATTGTCAGTCCTACTGATGAAAAATTTGTGGAATCCATTGGCCAGGAATCCTAAATGGGAGGAAAAACTATCATAAAGTATGATAAGTCAGTGACTGATAATAATATGACATTTGGAATGTACCCTTTTTGATATCAGTGGGACATCAGTTTGTGAAAGTTAGGGAGAATCAGAGAAATTATTTGAAGAAAAGATGTAAAACAAACAGCTTGAAGTTCAAAGTAGCAAATAATCCTGTCCTGTCCCTACATGTAAAAAAAAAGTAGTTAAAAGACTGATATTTATTGTACTTTGTAGTGAATCAACAATCCCCAGAACACTAAAAACAAGTGTCAGCCAGTACAGTAATTGCAGTTACAGAAATAACAACCAGAACTATACCCTCAGCTATTTATAACTGAACTGCTCTGGGCTTAGCTTAGAAAACAGAATCATTCTGTAAATGGTATCACTCTCCACTAAGCAGAGCTGTGTGTCAGACCTGGAGTCCCTGCTCCAGTTTAACATCTGCTCAGGGCAAGCAGCACCTACTCCTGTTTTTATCACTGGATGATGGGAATACAACTACAGCTGTATATATAATGTTGCTTTGATAAGCATATCACACATTGAAGGAGAAGAAATCATAAACAGATCTAGAAGTTTGTCTGGAACAATGGTTCTTTTCCATAAATGATGTGACTCCCATTTTTCTGGCTATTGAAACAACGGCAGTTGAACAAGGAATGGGAACAAAATTCCCAGCTCTCAGATTCTCATAATAAACTTAGCATGGAAAATACATCAGAATAGATTGGGATGGGAAATATTCCCAAAATTACAAGTTTTATCTTTCAATTCTGCTGTCCAAAACTTAATTGTCTATTCCACATTAGTTGTCTAGGCTAGCACCTTAATTATTGCACAGAAAAAAATGTTTCCATGGGGCATTTCATTCCACCTGTCTTGAATTCCTTAGGATCCAAGGCACACAGAAAAGTCATGCAGGTGGTAACAAGCATCATTCTTTGCCTTTTCAGGAGAGAAACCAGTCCAGGTTCCTGGTTGCAGCTTGCTGTTTTAACACACAAGTACACACAACAATTTCCCAAGTGTTTTGAGTCAAGGGCAGAAGTATTTTTGAAATTGATGTTTCTGACATGCTCTTCTTGCCTTAGTCCTACTTTTATTTCCAGACTGTAAAGATGATGGGTTTGTACCAGACACATGTCCCTCCTAGTGAGCCATCAGTTGTGTCCTACCCCCTGATTTGAAGCCTCACTGAAACCAAGGGGAATCTTGGTGTTAGCGGACACAGGCTCAGCTCAAAGACTCTTTCCCTCACCTCTCCATTAAATTTTTAAGTGAATCAATTGCTGTAAAGCTGATGACACATGTATCTTTATTAGACTGCCCCAGTTATCAGTACAGGTTCACTTTGTACCCCCTTGGGTTGCCAAACACAATCTGTTTGACTGATGTCAGGTCCATTTCTGTGCATGATCATTCTTCCAGCAGTCAATACTGAGGTTTTTTAAGTTATTGACCAGACAGCTATTGGATGAGGCAGGGCCACATGGCCTACTGACCCAAAATACTGTAGCAGAAGTGGTGAAGATATGAAATCAATAACTTTATTGAAACAAATATCCGAGCCGACACTTTCTGCAGAAGGATTAAACGAAAGGGCTCTGGTGGAAATGGGTCAAGTTGTGCTTGGCTGATGCTGTAGGAATTCAGCCAGGCTGATGGGAATTCACACCTGAGAGAGGGAAGCAGAGAAGCAGCATTTGGTCCAGCACCAGGACCACAAAGCAGCCAAAGGTCTCACACACACACACACAGAGGTCTGAGGGACCAGGGTGCTCCTGGAATGACACTGCTGAGCACACTCTGTTTCTCCCCTGGTCCTTCAATAACTCCACCAGCTGCACTGAGGGGCTGCCCCTGTGTGTTTGCAGTGGCTGGGAGCTCTGAGGGGCTCTGCCTGCCCTGGGCTGGCTTTCAGAGTGTTGATCATCGGTTTCCATCACTGAATTTGGGGAGGGGTTGTAGGTTCTCAGTGACAGCCAAATTCTGGCAGCTCCTGGGGAGTTGGATGTGTACAGATATATTCTGTATGCACCTATATTGGTCTTGCATTAGAAACTGTTTGCATGGCTTCACAAGGATGGAGAAACACTAAACCCACACTCCATGCATAGGCACATGCTTTATTTATTTGGTTAGTGTTTCAGATTTCATGGGTATTTTAAACTAACTAGCATAGCCTTGTCATCATTAACATGTGCTCAGTGATTATGGTGCTTCTACAGTGTTGCTTTTCATCCTAAATGCTTGAGCAAAACCTCAGCCCTTTAGGTGAATCCAAGCATTTCTCAAAGCAGAAAATGTTGTTATCAGCATCAGTTAATACATAAAATCTTGCCATCACTTACTGTGGAGCCACAAGAAAAATAATTTAACAAAATAAATTGCTTTATTTTCTCAAAAATAACATTTTGTGAAATGGTTGTGAAACACAGAGAAAAGAAAGAGTGAAGAAAAGCTCAATAAACAGCCATTTTATTACTGTTGCTAGAAATAAAATAAGGGTAAGTGAGACTTGGCTACTGTTTTATTGTAGCCGAGAATTCACTTCTTTCATTTAAGTGTCTGTCACATTAGTAGAAAAATACAGATCACTCTAAAGTGTGTACACTGGCAGTGACTATGCCCATTTTTCATTTTAAATAACTTTCAGCTATTTTTTCCTTTCCACGGTTGGAGGTGGCAGGCTGGTATAGGAAGGGGTGCAAAATAAAAGCAGCATCTTTTCATGGGCTTTGGGTGAGAATTTGGCACAAGTGGCTTTGCTCAGTTCCCTCTGTAATACATTCTCAGTTTAATTGAGGGAATTAAAATGAAAAGAATTAGCTTGAATATATGTGCTTTATTTAATACTGCCACAATATGTTAAACCTAATAACAAACCCAATTATTCCCAAATCACTTCTCACTATTGAATGTGTGTTTTGAGGACTGAAATGAATTAACTATGAAGTCACTTTGCATCAGTGTTTTTGTATGTTAAACATTTCTCTCTCTACCACAATGCTGACATGATGGCTTTTAAGTCATCCCTAGCAGATATATGCAAGTTTAGCTGGATTAGCTGAGGATTGAAGCAACTTTAAAATGGGCTTGTGAAATAATTTTTAATAAAAAATATGATGTTTACACCATAAACAATACTAAGCTTTTATTTAATACGTGTATTTGGGAGATTAACTTGAAAAAAAGGCCCAGTCATAGGAGACATGTAGGAATTAGGGTAGAAATGAACTCAGTAATAAAATCCAAACAGGAGTTAGGTTCCTCCAAAGCATGGAATGTGTTTCCTGCCCACATATGACACTCCTGTGGTACCTGCTGTTAAATTAGCCAAGTGCACTGGCAGCCCTGAAATCCCCTGGGCTGCACCCATGGGCAGCAGGGCAAGGGGGGGATTCTGCCCTCCCACACCCCTTTTGTGAGATCCCACCTGCAGAGCTGCATCCAGCTCTGGGCTCCTCAGCACTGGCATGACCCCCACTCCAGAGGGAGCACCAAGCTGGTCACAGGGATGGAGCACCTCTCCTGTGAGCAAAGGCTGAGAGGATTGGGTTGGTCAGCCTGCAGAAGAGAAGGCTTCAGGGTGACCTAAACGTGCTCTTCCAGTACCTGAAGAGAGCCCACAAGAAAGAGGGAGAGGGATTTTTCACAAGGGCAGGTAGCAACAGGACAAGGGGGAATGGCTTCTAGCTGAAAGAGAGCAGGTTTAAATTAGATATTGGGAAAAATTCTTGCCTTGAGGGTGGTGAGGCACAGGAACTGGTTGCTCAGAGAAGTTGTGGGTACCCCATCCCTGGCAGGGTTCAAGGATGGGGCTTGGAGCAACCTGGGAGAGTGGAAGGGCTCCCTGGCAAGGAATTGGAACTTGGGGGCCATTAAATGTCCCTTCCAACCCAACCCAACCCATTCTATTGCTCAAGACTCTACCAAATGTAATGAAAACCAGCAGAAAATTACAAAAATGGGCTTCAAAGTTGTATTATAATAGCAAATAGCATCAATTATGTTATGGTAGTGAATATCCCTGTGATGAGTCATTGGGGAGGGAACATGCAGCCATAGAATTTGTCTTTTTATGTAGAGACTCACCTTCAAGAGATGTTTTACTTCAGAGCTTGACTGTGAGCTGGTGTCTCTTCTAACACACTCCAAATCTTTCCATATTCTCTGTCTCTGTGTGGAAATGTTTCTGTAATTCATGACAATTCAGTAATAACAACTTTGTGTTTCTTGGCTGGTTGGGGCTGTTACATTTCTTTGGATTTATGGGTTATATTGCTTTGGATTTGCAGAAAAAAAAGCTATGTTCTGGTGTTACAAATACACATGAATGTGGTTTTCTAAAAGAGAGTCACCAGGTCTCAGCCACAGCCCACTGTTCTTTGGAAACTCATCCTCTTTATTATTTCAAAGCAATGAAAGCGAGACAGTCATTAGAAGACTTTTAAATTTTTTTAGTCTTTTTTACGGCACTTTCTGTAAAAAATGGTCCCTGAACAAACAACAGATTTTAGGGCTTGATTAAGGCCTGTCTCTGAGAATGGCATCTGAGTTCTTCCCTAAAGTAGCAGCTCCTTCCAGGTGTTACCAACCCTCTGCTAGAAGAAGAGCAGAGAATGTCAACCTTATTTCTGACCTGATTTTTTTTTTGCCTCAGTTCCAGCTACTGGCACAGGTTTTGTTTTTCTCCATTAGACTAATCAGATCTCTGGCATCTGACAGTTTTCCTTCAACTTTACTTTCATGGCAGATTTTATATGGAGTTATTGTTTCTGAATACTATCTGCCCGTTTTCTACAGTAAGTTGGTGACAGAAACCCTGATGCTTTAATATTGTTATAATAATGGGGATCTGGCATGGCATAGACCTCTCCAATTTACACCCATATACATATATATACACATTTTTATTTCTTCAATGTCTTTCTGACAATATGATGTTTTTTCATGTATATTTCTAAGTTTTTAGTGTCTCTGAGCCCAGATCCATAGCCCTGCTCTTTGTCTTGTCCCCACTGTAGCTGCTGACACACTTTGGTTCAGAAGTTTGGTCTCAGGCTGCTGGTGGGAAGCCCTCAAGGGGACTGAACTTTGTTGAAGGGCTATCTGAATGAAATTATTTATAATGAGCATGCCTGGCAATTAGGTAATGCTAACCACTGGCTGGGGGTGTGAAATGAATACATTATATTCAAAAAAGGGGAAGAAGTGGTGATGTTTGTGCAGCAGGCACTGTTTGCCAATCCACAGTATTTACATTCGGTACCTCTTTGGCTTAAGTGTTTATACCTTAACAGATATTTTCTCAAGATTGAGAGACTGCCTGATATAATAGCAGGTAATCTGTACTGAACCTGAGAGTCAACTGATTACCAGGCTTGCCTGAATTACTATTTGCTATTACAGTATTTTAGGAACCTGTAATATCCACCATTACTTTCTCTTGTGAAAGTCCTTAGACTGACTTGCCGTTGCCATTTTTCCCTCTCAGGCAAATAAATATCGTGGTGAATCCAATACAATCAGCAGAGTGTAACCAGAGTGTATGAATTTTTTTGCACAGATAATTAAAGCCCAATGTTCTCCACTGTAACAATTACAAGTACTTGAGAAAACCATGACAAGGTCATCCTGTGAATGCAGCCATCAATCAGGGAATTCGCTGCCTTAATAAAACAATAACTCACTTGTTTAGAAACCAACACACAGAGGAAGAGACAACAAAATTGTTTCCTTGGACATATGTTCCCTTAACCACATCAATGTAGAGCAATAGCACACAGAGTGTGTTTAGCTAATTAGGACCAATTTCTCCTCTCTGCCCCAAGTACCTTAAGTTGTGACTAAATCTTTGTGTTGGAATAGAAAAGGCCACTTGGATTGTGTGTGCACATGTGGAAGAGTCTCTCTTTTCCTTTGGGAATGGTGTGGTGGCCAATGTCCTCTGTGGACAGCCCAGACCAGTGCTTGCTGTGCTCCCCCAGCAGCACCCCCAGCACACAGGGGATGTGTAAATTCAGATGTGACTCACTTGGCCAGCATCACACAGCTGCACATATTTGATGCTCAGGCATGGCCTTGGGTTAGAAAGGGAGATTTTGGAGCTTTTTTAGTGCCATGGTTGGGGATGAGGATCTGTCTGTCTGTGATCTGCATAGACTGTGGCCAGTGGGTCATGCTGGGTGATTATGAGAGGGTCCCATCCCAGGCACTTGTATGCTGGGCTTTTCCTTGCCCTGGCTCAGTGTAGGTACTGCAGCTGCATCTCTCCTGCCCTTGAAGCAAACCTCCTGGGCTGTCAGTAGTGCCTGGGCCTGCACTGGAAAGATGCTCAAGAACTGTAGAACATCTTAGAAGTGAAGCTTAAAAAACCCAGCTGAGGACCATATTACTCATTTGGGAGTAGGCTGATCCATAGGCTAATGGGTGTATTGAAGGGCAAATAGTGTACAGGTAGGGGAACATCCATTCTTCTGTTGATGGAGGTTGCTGACTGCCACTGAACTGCTTTTCAAAACAGCATCAGTATGAGTTATCTCCTGATAGCCATGTCCTGGCAATGGTGAAATGTAGCATCCCTGCACAGAACTTTTTAATTTGTAAGTTTACTTTTAAAATGATTGTTCATTTTGAGAAGTGGGTATCGTGTTATATACAATAGAAACAGGGGGAAATACAATGAAATGTTCATTTTGAAACAAAGCTCTTATGAGGTGTGATTCTCAACTTGTGTGTTAATCAGTTAATAATGCATAGTTCCCACCTTCACTTCCCACATTTCAGCCTTGACCTCACCCAGAACTAGAGAATTTTCTCATTGACTTCCTTGCCAGGGGTCAGGCTGAGAGTGTGCTGTTAGAAAAGCTCAAGTACAAACTTATAACTTCCACTATTTGAGTACAGGCTAAAAAGTTGAGAATGTGATTATGAAAAAGAAGTCTGGTTTCTTTTACGTAACTATTGTAGGATTAATTGATGTTTTTAATTTATTTTTATGAATGTAATTATAAACTGATATCTCAGAGACTGAAAGCTGCTTTTATGTTGTATACAAGTAGCTACAAAGGTAATTTTGCAGGCTCCTATGTTTAATCATTTGCATTTATACTCATTACTGCATACATATGGCAGAACTGAAGTACAGAACTGTATTTCTAAGGCAACAGTAATTTTTTCAGACACTAATTAAGCCCATTAAAAGTACTGATCTTCTCGCGCTCTCATTCACAGAATAAAGGCATCAAAGCAGCAATTTGGCACATTAGATGGGAAATCACTAATTTTTTTCACAGTTTTATGTCATGCATTTGCAAATATGTCTTCTTGAACTACTCAGGGCCAAATTCAATGAGATTCTCCTGGGACTGGGCATGATGAATTTGAGGAGGGGCACAGAGAGCTGTGGCTGTAGCAATGGATCAGCTGTGTAGATGACCTTGGCTTTACAAGCTTTCTTCAACTCCACAGACCCTTTGACTCCTGTGCTTGTTCCAGGCACTCTTTACCCTCATGGCTGGGTGAGAATACTTTCCCCTACAGAAGCTACTAAAGAGTTGAAGAAATGTTTTAAGTCTCCTTTTGGGGAGCCTTACACAGCCAAGAGCTGCTGACTTTGCAAAGTCCATTGAAAACACAGTTTTGCAGTGCCCAGTGAGGGTAGCTGTAGGTGCTGGTGTCCTGTTCCCAGAGGCTCTCCCAGCCCTGAAGAACTGGAATGTCACTAATAGGCCACTGTTATTTTTTGGCAAGGTGCTGAGCTGCTGGCTCTGTCTATATTTAGTGGTGGTGTAACTTAAATCAAAGCCCTGACGTTATTAACACCATCGTGGACATTTAATTGAATTATGAAACACACTCAGGGCCAGCCTCTCTTCTCAGTTACACCTGGGCAGCTCTGCTAGGACAGAGGGGTTTGTCTTCTTTTTTTCACTGATGAGTTTTGTCATTCAGCTCCATGTAAACTCAGATTTTAAAAATGCACTGTTAGGTTTAATCTGGGGGAGAGGAGTGGGAACTGTGGCCTGTAGTGCTGTGCATTCAAAACATGGGCTTGTAGAGTAATTCAGGTTAGAAGGGACCTGGTGAAGTCTCTGGTCCTACCTCCTGATTAGAGTCATTTCTGTCCCGTTTGCTCACAGCTTTATCCAGTCTTGTCTTGAAAACTTCCAAGGATGGAGGCACATCCTCCCTAACAGGGTATCTGTTCCCCTGCTTGAGTGTTAAAAAGTTCCTGATAATTTCCAGTCTATCTTGGCTCCTCTTGTGCCTCGTATCTCTTGTCCTCCCACCATAAAATTTTACAAAGCATCTGGCCCCATGATTTCAGTGACCTCCTCACAGTACTAGAAAGCCTGTAATTCACACCAACCCCAAAGGACAGCTGGGCTTACATCCAGGCTTCTTCTCCCACAAAAGGTTGGATTTGAACCACGTGTTCTTTCAAGCCAAGATCTTTCCCTCAGCCTGGGCTGTTCAATGACTGTTTAATGTGTTAATTTTCTTTTGCAAGTTCTCTCAAGCTAGCAGGTGCCCCTCTCCCCTAGTTTAGTCCAACCTTCTCCAGTTCAAAGTGATTCCTTTCCAAAAGTCCTGTCCAAGGTCAGGCAGAGCTGCTGTGGAGGTGGAGAGCTGCTTCCAAGTGGGATTGGGAAACTCCAGAAGGGATATTTCCAGTTTTCCTGTATATGCTTTTCCTATAAGGTCTCTCCAAGGCATATTTGGGCTTGTCTAAGCATCCTAAACATGCACAATTCTGGAAGATTTTGACATGATCTTCCTCAGCCGAAACTGAAGTGAGAGCTTGGGGATGAAAGTCTCAGCTCAGCAAAGCCTTTGAAATCCTCCAAATTGCTTGGCAGGGTAGGGATAGGTTGAAGTATCCTCTTTAAACCAAAACCTGCATATAAATACTTCACCAGCCTGTGCTCTAAACCCATGGACTGTGAGTGTGCAGGCTGTGTCATGATGTGGTTTTTTTTCCAATGTTACATAAGGAAAAAAATACTGGTTTTTAAATTTAGATCATTGTTATTAGAACAGACGCCCTTGTAGGTAGTTTCATTTTGTTATAAAAGTGTCAACTCTTTATAGAGATAAGAACATCAATCTGTTTATGACTTTTTCTCTGACAAATATAACAGGAATTTCTCGCTATCTTGTAAATTAGTGATCTTCTTTGTCCTGAGGTTCAGTTATGCTGACCTCCCTGTCATAACCCTGACTATATTTCCAAAGTGTATGCTTTCCCCTGTCACAGGAGAAATCTGTAGCTCAGAAACATAACCAGCTTGCCACAATTCATGGTAAAAAAAAAAAAAGTAAAAAAACCTGTTATTGTGACAGAACAGATACTGTATAGAAAGGATTGCTTACAGATACATTGTAAGTTAATCATATATTTTCCAAAGTATATTGAAAAATTCTTGTTAATGTCTAAAATGAAATACTTATGATTACAGGAAATAAAATTACTTACAACATTTTTTTCACAGCCTCTCACTCTCAACACACACTCCTTTTCGCACACACATATACACACCCATAACTATTGTTAATTAAGACTGTCTCCATTATGGGGCTAATTAACAATTAGCATAAACATAATTAGCTGCTGTTGACATT
>NC_135268.1:67385988-67505988 GCF_051311805.1 Agelaius phoeniceus | reverse complement strand
AAGTTCTGACCACTGAACCTGCTTTTTGATTTTCACCATCAGAGCGGTGGAGATCTGCAGCCTGAGAGGAATGGTTGTCCTTAGCAAGATTTTCCTTACCTGATTAATTTCCGTTCCTCTGGGGCCTACATCAGAGGGACTGTGCTGGAAGAACAGCTGGGTGTCCTCTGGTTCCCCCGTGTCATAGGGCACTACTTGCTCTGATTAAATCAATAATTATTCCCTGTGCCTGCACTTCCCAGCCACTCCTGCTCACAACCCCACAAATTCCATGAGCAGAACCCCCCTTCCTGACCTGAGCCATTGCTGCTGGGGGTGGCTGTGTCACAACAGGGCTGGTTGTGTGCACAGCCCGGGGCTCTGCTTGCTCAGTGTCCTGTCTCCCTCCCCTGCCCCAGGGTATTTCAAAGAGCTACCTAATGCCTTTCAAATTTAAGGAGTTTCAGAGTCCAATCTTCAGATCTGCCCCTCTTTCTATTGATCTAGTTCCAGGTTGTTTACCAAGACTATCTTCTGGTTCCAGTTCAGATGTGCCCAATTGGATGGAAATTTCACAAGAACATTTGAACTTGTGAGATTACCACAAGTTTCTGCCAACTAATCTGGGAAAGTTTCTACCCTTTGGACTTGAGAGGGTACTGCAAAGATGTTGGAGCCTTTGAATTTGAATCCTGACTTTTAATTCAGCTTGCATGCCTCCTGTTTAGATGTAACATAATGAAGATTAAATTGCCATTCCTGGAATTAAGTAATGATTAAAAGGTGAGGTCTTTGATCTTGTAAAATTATATTTGCCACAGTAAAACAGCCTTTTTTTTCTCTGAGAAATATGAACTCCTTTACACCTTTTCCCTGATGCAGGTGAAAATGGAGTCAAATGCTTGAGGAAATACTGCAGCACAAAAATAATTTGCTTTTTTTGACATGCCTTGGTAAAGTTGCTGAAAAAATTAGCAGAGTAACCAACAGTTTTCTGCTACAACTGGGAGGAGTGGGAGCAGCCACATGCATCATTTTTCAAGTAATTTTTCAGCTTTGCTGTTCCTGGCCCCCCTTCCATGGGTGACTGGACCCTGGTAGCAGAGCTGACATTTTCATTCCCTGGAAAAGCTAAGAATCTGGTTTTCATTTAAATGTGTAAAATTATCTGTGTTGTTTTCCCCTCGATAAGGTTTACAAGTGTCTGTATATCTTTAGTTTTAACAGAGGGCAGTTCAGTAGACAGTTTACGAAGTACTGGTCAGGGAGATAAATTACCTTGTAGAGCTGCACAATCACCATTCACAATCTCCTCAGTGACTTTATAGCCAATGATAGGATTTTTCAAGTTCATAGAAACTCATCAAAACACTTCCTGGTATTTTTTTATTCTCCATCTATCTGTTCTCCCTTCAAGCATAATCTGTACTGCTCCTGCTAGGGAGTGAGGGTTTGGTTTGATGCCTTAGGGCCTGCTGAGCATTTCTTTATTTCTGGCAGCTCTTTGGGATTTGTGAACTGGAAATGGGAACATTTTGGGCAGCTGCAGCACTTTGACACATTCTTTTCCCAGGGGTCACATTTAACCTCAAATGATGCTTTGTGTGTACCATGCAACGTTGCTCTGTGAGGTTACCACTGAGCAACTGAGTGGGTTTGAGCTTTGTTTTTGCTGCTTTCCTGAAGTCAAGGTTCCAGAGCTGTACATTTGAAGCTCCCTATTTCCTTAGGGCAGGTGCTACTTCAGCCCTTGATTTATTTACAACATGATTGGCACACAACCTCTTGCAGCAGAAGAGGGCAATGCAACACATGGGGCAGCATCTGTGGTGGTGGGGAGCTCCTGGAAGCTCTTCCCCTCAGTTTCACTGGCCTTTTCTGATCAACATGGTTGGTGGAAGTTGTTAGACACAGACTCTCCTTTATTCTGAACCACTGGGTGCTCTGGGCTGCAACTTGTCTGGGGCCAAAACCAAAGTAATGCAGGTGATGCCACTGCCAAATGCCACTCAGGGGCTGATCTGAGGGGAATGGGGGAAGAAGGGAGGATGGGAGTTGGAAATTCTGTCCTTCCTGTGGGTGTGTGTTTCTCCATTGTGTGATACAGCCATGGCTGCACAGCTGCTCACATCCACACTGGGGCTGGCTTTGTGTGTTCCACTGCTGATAAACACCCATCTCTGTCCCTGCACAGCTCCAGGGAGGTTTCTGAAGCAGCAGAACACCAAATGCAGGTGTGGCTGTGGGTGCTGAGTGGGGACCTGTTTTGTGCCACGGTGAGAACATGAGACTTCCTGGGGTAATGGGATGGACCACAGCCTCCCCTCCCAGGGCAGAGATCAAGAATTGATTCACACAAGAGCAGGTCCAAGTACTGCCCTATTATTAGGCCTTCCAAGTGATGCTGGTGAATGGTCTCAATTTCGGAATTGATTTTTTCCCCACTTATTTTCTGACTCAGAGCAACCTCCTGTTCTAAACAGGCAGCACATTTACCCTGAGTGATGCTTCCTGCATCCAGGGCAGCTCCCTTCTGACAGCACTGCAGAAGGCATTGCCAGGAGGCTGTAATTAAGGGTGTTACCAGAATTATTTACCCCATTTCCAGCAGGCTCTGAACTGGTGGTCAGGAAGAAACTAGTAACATCTGAGGCTCTAATGAGGCAGGTTTGAAGTGATGGGGGTGTCCCATTTTTCCCCTCCTCCAGAGAGGGAAATGGGAGAGCCTGGTGTTAGGTAGGAGAGTATATCAATCAAAGAGAAGTTGTTCAAGCTGCATATATTTTGATGCAATTGAGCTTTCAGTGAAGTGCTTTTCTTAAAAGATTTTTTTTTACCTTTTTGGTTTTCTTTGCTGGTATTGCTGGTTCACTCCAGTCCAGCAGAAAGAGACTGTGTGACCAGGGACACTGTAAGTTTAGCTCTGGGATAAGATCATTCAGCAAGGTTTGTCCCACACAATCAGCTGCTGGAAGACCAGCAGTGAGTTAGCTGAGGAGATGGCAGCTGTTGAGGTTTGGGGGATTAGATCAGTCATTAGAAGGTCCTAATTGATCTCATACTCTTTCCAGGCTTTTTATGTCTCACTTTAAAAATGCGGCCTCCTTCCCTTCTTGTAAGCATTCACTCCCTTTGCTATTTAGTTTCTGGAGAAAAGGGGGTGTTGTGTGATGGTTTTGGCTGAGCCCTTTCCTGGGTTTGTGGCCAAATGAAGTCTTGATGGTTACTGCAGCTACCCAGGAGCTTCTAGAGCTCCTTAGAACTCTCTCTGTGGGTTGCCCTTCTGAGGCTGTGTGTCCATGTTCCATCAGCAGCCTCAGCAGGTGGGAAAGCTGCACTGTGAGCTGGCAGAGGGGATGGATGCTCTAGGTGTTCTCCTGATCTCCATTCCTGGTACTAGTGTGGGGTCTGAAAGGTCATTTCCTTACCTCTGTGAATCTCTTTCTTCCCAGATTTTGTCTATCAGACATTTAAGCAATGTAAAAAGGAACTTGTAATGGTTTTCCAGAGTCTTTCAAGTGTTTTTTCCATAATGCATGCCTGATCAACTCCATCCAATGCCTGGGGCAGGAGAGAGAGGATAGGCTCTGACTGCCTTGCTCAGTGCATTTGAGGGCTCTGGACAAGGGTGGCTGTGTCTTGGTGGAGCCTTCAGTTTTGAAATTTTGCCTATGAGATCATGGTGTCAGCTTAGTAAAATCATTTGAACATCTGTAGCCCTCCATGTCAAAACCTGAATCCAAATCATTGCCCAGATTCCACTAATTGATGCTAAATAGAAAGAAAAATAATGTGGGAGAAAAACCCTCCTAGAAACAATCAATAAATTAAGGATGCTTCGGGATATAAATTCAGCACTTAAATGAGATACTAATGAAGATGGGAGTTTAATGGTGAGTACTCTCATTACATTGTTTTAAAAACTCCATTTGATGTAGATTTGGTGCTGGTAGAAGGGAGACAGCCTTGTGACAAACATCCATGAGAACAAAAGTTGTTCTGGCATATGAACACAACTGCTGCCATTTATTGCTGAGCTGCTTTGCTTCCCCATTTCTGCAAGTTGTTGCAAGATCTGGGAGAAATTGTGGAGCAGTTAATTAAAAAACAACTAATGACTGTTCCACAGGGTCAGTTTGCTTCTCGGAGCCTAAAATGTGCAGGATATTAACACATGTATCATTTTTTTGACACTGGAGGACAATTGCAGAGTGCAGCCACACCGTTACTGGTTTTAAAGCAGAACTTAATTAATTGGAAATGGGCTGAACAGGTTTGTCTGGAAACAAGGACTGGGTTTCCAAAGGAAGGAGCTGCTCAGATATTGCCAGGCTTTAAATTAAGCTGTTTCCAACTCATCTCAGCCCTGGTGAGCCCCAGGGTGCTGCTGCTGCCCCAGTCCTGCTGTGAGCCCCATAGCCAGGTGTCCTTCCCATCTCCCAGTTATAATGATGTTTCATTTAATCTGCTCTGGACAACTGCCTTAAGATTAAATGAATTATGGCCCCCAAATCCCCACTTCTCACTGCAGCCTGGATAACAGTTTAGGTGACTAATCCAATATCTGCAGCCAAGTAAGATGCCCCTGAAAGGAATTTTTTTTTGCAGCTCACTTGTGCTTTGGCTGGACCAACAATGCTCTTGGACAAAAAAAAATACATCAAACTCCACTTCTGCACGTGCTCCAGCCCCACAGTGGCTGGGAAGAGGTGGCTGGTGGCTGCCTCTGCTTGGCCTTGACCCTGGTGAGGCATTTTTCTCGTGTCAGTGTAGAATTTGGTGAACACAATTATTTTCTTTTATCTCACACTTATGCTTAAACTGCATATCTGCTGGTACGTGCCCTGTTTTGATTAATATTAAACTTCCAGCTCATCCTTTTGAATTGGAGCAATTTCTTATGACAAATAGACCGAAGAGCCAGATTTTTGAGTGATTAGTAGCAGGCTGAGAGCAGTGGATGCTTGGGGAGCTTAACGATTCATGGCCAGATTCATTCACCATGGTTAGAGTGGTGGGCATGTCACAGCTGTGATTCCTCTGGCAAAACCTCAGCTTGAAATGATTTTAAATCAGGAGTTGAGCTTTCCATCCCACTTCTTTCCAGGATGACTGACTTGCCAAGAGGGGGGAGGAGAGCCATCCTCCCATCCCAGAATGTACTGAAAAAAATCTGATTGTGAGACCCTGCTGCACTGAAAATCTCTTCCTTTTCCTCTAAATTGTTTGGGCACAAAGGGAAAAAAATCCAGCTGGCTGCAGAGCATTGATCCCAGTGGATGCCTGTCCATGCAGGGTTGGGGGCAAACCCAGATGTGGCATGGTTGTGTTTTGTTCTGGGCTGTTTGTTTTGTGCAGGTAAGATGCTAAAAATGGCTAAGATGAGTTGTTCCTGGACTAGCTGCTTTGTGCTGGATCATCAAATACCCTGCCTCCAGAATGCAGAATGAAAAACAGTGTTTGTGGCCAAATAGACACTGAAGCCTTTTTGGTTTTTGTTTTTTAATCTCAATGCATAGATGAGTTACCAGCAATATGTGCAAAAAGGTTTTCCATGCAGAACATGGAACTGTGGTGTGGGCTGGCCAACCTGTGGGGAGTCAAAGACAGACAAGATCACTGACTGTGAGGAAGGCAGTAGAAGACCCTCTGGGACAGGAACCCTTTGTTTTTTATGACCAAGAAATATACACTTTGATGAAGAATCTGGTTTTCTTCAGTTTTGAGGGTTTTGGCCCTCAACCTGTTTTTCCATTGCAAAGGTAGAAATCAACTTCTGAGTTCAATAAGGTCAGGAATTCAACTGGGATTTGGACCTAGGTATTCCAGACTTTTACAAAGTAACAAGTATTCAGTGCCTTTGATGGAGGAGAAAACTTGATGGGCCCTTTGAATCATTGGAAAAGTCACTGCTGTTGCTGATACTGTGGAATGATGAGCACCTGGTGAATAGGAGCTCTGGTTTTGGTGTTTCTGGATTATGGGCCCAAGGCCTGGGCACTCTGTTTTTAGAGCTCAGATATTACTTTAAAATGTTGAACATTGATGGTGCATTATATCTTGCTGTGGAAAAGGTCAGTCCTGTTATTTGTAGAGGGAGGGTTGCCTTTTCTTCATGGCTGGCTGACTTTTTGGGCTGCATGGTATAATTTAAAACTACTTATTTTTTTCAGACACGGGGCTGAGGATATTTTGTGTGTGAAATTTGAAATTCAGGCCATTGTAGTTGAATACATGATACAAAATTCTTTTGTCCAGTGGGAGACAGAGATGCCTGGTCTTGATACCCTTGGCTTTCTTTTCAGTTAGAGGGGAGAAAAAGGAGGACTTGTAGGGCATGAGCTAAAATATCCTAAAATAGTGGTCCAAAGTATTTTTAATGCACCAAGCCCCTTTCACAAAGAGAAATGTGTACTGGAATACAGAGAGATTGTCACAGTCTCATGTGGTAGAATTTATGTTCAGATGTTGGAAGTAGCCTGTGGTATCTCCTATTTTCTGGTGTGTCTCCGTTTTCTGCACAGCCTGTATAAAACCAAGGAACTGATGTCAATGTGCATGAAAATTAAGAACCTACTTAGTGAAAGATTTGCATGCTGGAGAAATTTTCTTTAAAATTGCTCACCTGCTTGTCACAGTGAAGCCAGCTGCCTAAAACCATGAAGGAATGTGAATTCCTTAATAAATGCAAACCAATCTGTCATATTTTTGGACTGCCAGACCCAGGATTTACAATTCCATGCAGAGGTGGTTTAAAACTACCCAGAAATGCGTTAGCTGTCATGGCCCATTTCTCCAGTGCAGCTCTGGCTTTGAGCTCTTACTCTGAGGGGTCGTGTTGACTCCTAAAACTGGCTCCAGGTGTTGTTTGATGCTGATATGAACAAATGGGATGAGACCCCCTTATGCCAGTCACTGTACAAGTCCCATTTAAGGTGGGGACAAAATACTGGTATTTACCTGAAGAACTTACAGTTCAATTGCTAAATTGTGCAACCTCGTGCCTGGAAGTTGTAGAGAGTGATAAATTCTCCCCTGAGCCTCCTTTTCTCCAGGCTAAACACCCCCAATTCCCTCAGCACCTTATCAGACTCGTGCTCCAGACCCTTCCCCAGCTCTTTGTCCTTCTCTGGACAGGCTCCAACACCTTGGCATGTGTCTTGTAGTGAGGGGGAATGAATCTGACTCACTTGGTCAGATCAGTCTCTGGCTGTATCGGCAGGTGTGGGTTTTGTTATGGGAAAATAAGAACCCCTATTTTAAATGAAGGACCAGAGTCTCACATCAAAGAAGAAGAGTGGCAAAATGAAACATAGACTTCAGCCTCATCTCATCACTAGTTAAATAAAACATGGAGCAGTTATCACCAAGACTTTGAGAAAAGCAGGCACTGCTGTTAAAGCTGATGCTCTCCAAAGCTTTAAATTCATCACAAGCGACTGTGAGGAATACCTATTGACTAATTAATTTTCTTGTCTGACAGACAGCCTTTGAAATCCCATGAAGTACAGATAAAGTGTGTGTACGTGAGTGGCAGGTGGAGAAACATCACAAATTACATTCTCAACACACAGAACTTCACCTGTTACTCTGTTACAGCTGTGGGATCTCAGCATCTCCCAGTAGCTGCTGCTTGTCCAGATGTCATGTAGGTGCTGGTGGACTGGCCAGATGTGAACCATCCAGGAGCAGAAAGCAGCACTTAAATCACATTTGTTTTAACCCTTCCTAGACCAAACAGTATCTGCCTAAGTGACCTTGCCTGAGGAGAGGGATTTATGGGATCACCATGGAAGGAAACAGCCCTATGATCAGAGTTCATCATACTGGATATTAAAAATTGTTCTTTTGTGAGTGGATTGGAGGATATGCACAGTTTATTAACAGTAGCCCATGGAAAAATCTTTCTAAAAATGTTTGAATGGTCTTTATGGAGAGGATGCACCAGAAAGCTACACTTCTAATATCAGTTAAAGATTGAGGTCAATGAAAGAGAATCACATCACTATGATGGGGACCATGAAATGGGGTACAAGTAGAGATCAGTTTTCCCCTGGGTGTTCCTTCTGTTTTCCCCTGCCTATAGCCTACTTGTAGCTGTTTAGAGATGAGAAAAATTAGGATCAAAGGCAGTGAGAGAAAAAATTCGGGAAGGGGAAAAGAGCAAGTGAGGTAATATCAAGTGGTTGTTGGCACTTTCTGCAATATATTGGTGTCTTCACTGAGATTCTAGACATTGTCAGACAAGTAGAAGAGGACCAACAGGAAATCTCAGACTTGGATTGTTGATATTGCTGAGGAGGGCTGTTTCTCTCTTGTTGCCTCCTGTGTGTGTACAAGTGGACTTTCACTTCTTTCTTTGTCACCTATTAAGGTGGCTGCTGACATGGAGAGGGCTTTGCCTGTCCTGTTCCCATCCACTGTGTCCTTAACTAAACTGAGCAGTACAACACAGTAGTTTCCAGGTGCAATCTCAATGCCCTTCCCTTCTCATGGCCTCTGCTATCAGCACTCAAGGAAAACCACAAGGGGAGAATGAAAAAGAAATCAATTTTTATCACTAGAAATATTTCCTCTTTTGGCCACAGACTGAGACTGTTCTGACTCTAACTGGTTCTCCCTGGGGTTTGATAACAGTAGCTCACAGGAGGCTCTAGCTTATCTGAAGACCAAACAGTAAATTTCTCATTTCCGCTTAGTGGTGAGGTGTTTAATTGCTGCTTAGTTTTGCCAGTCAAGTAATTCACATTGACGTGCTAAAAGCAGCCACTAGCAGTTAAGCTTCCATCCAGGGGCTGCAGTGAATGATCCTGACATCTTTTTGCAGGCACCAGCTCTGCAGGCTGAGAGCATTCCAGTTTCTCCTCTCGAGTGGGCAAGCAATCTACAGAAAATTAAGTCTGAAAAGCCATGAGAGGTTGTGAAAGGCAGCTTAAGGAGAGAGGCTCTATTGGGTGAAATTTCTTGTCCTGTACAAATTCAGGTTGAAAATTAAAGTATTCCCAACTCAGTGGTAATTTAGAAGAAGAAATATTGTTTAAATACAGAGAGACAGGGTTGAAGAGGGAACAGAGGATATTCACTCTGTAATATCCATGTGAGTTTATGTATCTATGAAACGAATGCTGTCCTTGAAGATGTATCATCTTACAGAGGTAGGTAAACATGGAGATGGCTCAGTGCAGAGTAATTCTGCTTCATGGACTCAGTCTTCACTTGCACTGCTGTAAATGAGAAGTAACTCTTCCAAAGTCTAAACCCCCACCCTGCATGGCCAGGTGCATTTTTTAGGGGCTAGGTGCACTTTTTAGCAGTGGGTGTAAAATGCTGCTGCAGGTTCAAAATCATAGAGAGTTCTTATTCAGTAGAAGTTTAAATCTGCCTTTTTCTCTGTGGTTTAATTTTGGATTCAGATCAAAGTAGCACAAGCAAATAGTATTTTAATTTTATTTTGGTCTTGTCTCTTCTGATGGTCTGATACTGCCAGCCCTGTGTAGGAGCTCCATGCATGAAATGTAAAGTAACCAGAATGTACCTGAATATCTATAGGTACAAAGGCAGATAAATTATTCTTATGAGTTAGAAATGGCCAGATAACTCCATGAGTGGCAGAGCAGAGTGGAGCCAGAGTGAATGATGCATGAATGTCCCAAATGGGTGAAAGTAACTATTTGCCACAACTTTTCAGACTTGCTGCTGTGCTGGATGGGGTGTTACATTTGTCCTGCCTTGGGGCTGTCTGTGCATGTTTTTTTAATGGTCATTTTACAGCTTGCAGCATGATGGGTTATTAGGGAGTGATCACTGGATTTGAGTTTCTCAGTGCATTATTCCAGCACCCTTGCAAAGGGCAGGCTTCATGGCTGCCACAGAGCTCGAGAAATAATTTGCTTATTTAAAATATGCATTCAACTGATTAATATCTTAAGAGGTGCAATTGCTGTAATTGCAGATTAGACAATACAAAGCTGCCACTCACATTTAACACTGACACTCTTCTCCAGTTCAGATAATTCAAGTAGACCCACAGAGATAAACCCAGATCAGCAATAGCAGCTGCCTGATAGACAGACTTCAGGTGTGAGGGTCCCTCGATGAAATGAAAACCTCAGAGAATTAAATAGCCACACTACTCCAGAAACTCATAGTTTACAAAAGGGGCTATGACTCCCAAACTCATCTTGCTCTCTGTGCAGTGCCACAATCTGAGAGCAGTTTGAGAAATTATATTCCCCTTGTCTTTTAGTAGATGAATTTGAGTAGAGAGGAAATGGTAGCATGGTCCACCTGAGAGAGCTATTATCTAAAGCAAAGTTTATCCATATATTTTTAGCTACAAGTAGTTAATTAGGTAATTATTTTTTAAAAAAAAAACTATGCCAAAACAAAAAAATGCCCCCATGCCCTAAACTACTTGGCTGAAACCCCTGGGTGGTTTTTCATACCCAGCCCCCAGCTGTTTGCATTCATCTGAGTTTGATGTCTTCAAACTGAGAACCACAAACCAGAGAATCGATATCATCTACTGAGCACAGCGCAGTATAAACACAATCAATTAATTCCTTTATATGGAAAAGGAGCTGGAACTCAGCTCATCTCCTCTCTCAGGCAAATTATAGAGATAAGAGAGTTTCCCTGAACTGAAACCAGAAGCACCAGCTTTCTGCACACTTAACCTATAATTGTCTATAACATGCATGGAGGTAAGTGAGATGCAATTTTATTCACAAGAGTTCCATTATCTTTAATCAGCTTTTACATAATTTCCTTTGTATCTGATTGTTTTGTTTTGAAATATGTAAAAAAGCTTCCTTTCCATGCATGTGTAGATGAAAGGTGAAGAATTCAATATTATGTTCACGAATTATTCCATTCACAGGAGCTTTAGCAGTGTGAATAGTACAGCAAAAATTTTATGAAACTGTAATATAGCCCACAGCAGTAGGAATAAAGATGATAGAAACCAGAGGAAAGACACTTTTCTGAAGAAGCTGTTAAAAACCAAAGTTGCTTATCCCTTTCACCTGAGACCAACTGCTTAAATCTCGATACTGTAATAGGATAAAATCTGTAGAAATTCAAGGGAGTGAACACATCTCTGCAATCCTTATCAATTAAGTGTTGATGTGTCTCATGAAAGGCTATCCTCTCCTTCCTGAGGGGTGAAGATGGTCAGAAATGCACACATTGGACAAGAGCAGCCTTTCAAAGCCTTTTGCCAACAGGAAGAAGCAGTTCAGTACATACATCCAAGTGCCTCACTGGAATATGGACTCCAAGCTGGACACTTTGGTCCAAGGAAGAGATGGACCAGCTAGAGAGAGAATACAAGCACAGTGATAAAATTACCACAGACCTTTAGATTTTCAAATGCTAAAAGAATATTTGATTCTTTCATTTGGGTTAAATGGTGCTGATGTAGTCTTCAAATATTGTGTATTAGGTCTTGTTGCAGGAGACGAGGAAATGATCTACTGCTGTTGTGGGCTCAAATTGCATTCATTGTTGCAAATTAGGAAAACATTTTATGGGTCAGGATGGTGAAATGCTGGAATATGATGGGTAGGGAAGTACTGGGGTCTCTGATGTTTGAGGTATTTAATGTCAGATAACCATCCATCAGGAATGGTGCAGCTGTACCTGACCCTGCTTTTGGAGAGCAGGAGAGAGCTGGTGATTCTGTGTGGTGCTGTCAAACCTTAATTTTCTGTAGTTAAATATAGGCCTTTCAAGGCTGGTCACTGGCATTTAACTGGATTTGGAATAATAAAATACACCCCTGTGTCCCTACTGAGAATTTCACAGGAGGGACACGACCTGGGAGCTTCCCTCCTGCAGAGGGGGGCACAGAGAATTCAGGCTTGCCCCACCCCTGCTGGATCTGTTGCCTCTCTGCTCCCTCCTGTGCTGGTGCCTCAGTCCCACCTGGTTTCAGGGTCTCTACCAACCCTGTCTGCAGTTTGCCTCACTGTGTACAGGATCTCTTTCTTTTCTAAGTGTTATTATTTGTTCAAGAGTCAGTAGAATCTAAGGAAACCTATACTGAGCAAGTGAACACAGATTTATTTTTTTTTTTCACAGCTCTTAGCTTGAAGATCTCCATGGTTATGGCTCCTTTTCACCACCTCACCTGCAAATAGCAAGTTGCTGCCCAGCACATAAAGGTGTTGCTGCTGTTCAGAGGAAAAATTTCCCAACATATGATTGTTCAATGCCTGTGTCTTTTATTTTCAACTTTTTTTTTCTTTGAAAACAGCTGCCCCACTTTTCTGAAACATTCCAGAGGTTACATTTTCCAGAGGCATAAACCTGAGAACAAAAACCTTCCAGTTTATAAGATTAAAGGTTGCTGGGTCTGTGAGCAATTGGAAATGGATTTCATATATGGAATATCAGTTAACCCTACCTGGCAGGTCCTGGCCTGCCTGGGTGCCATCATGGTGGTATAGGTAGCACATGCCTCAGGTCATCCTTGCTCCCAGCCAGAGCCTTCCTGTGGTCAAAGCCCCAACAGTCAGAATGCCAAAAGCCCAGGCACAGAGGGATTTTCCTTTCGTTGTGTCCTGAAAGGCACTGGAAGCTTTCCTATTTACTTGTACATGGCTGTATCATGTACAACAGCTGTCACAGGTCAGACTGGATCCTGGAGCAGAGATACAGTGAGAACAGCTTCATGCTTCAGTGTTCTTGCAGCAGTTACTACATTGCTTGTGCACCTTTAGTGACACCTTGCTTTAAGGCGTTGCAAGCTCAAGACTCACTCTCCCCACCCACTCCTGAGCATCTTTGGCCCCTCACTATAGGACACACATTGGGGTGCTGGAGCATGTCCAGAGAAGGATGACAGAGCTAGGGAAGGGTCTGGAGCACAAGTCTGATGAGGAGCAGCTGCAGGCTCACTCAAGGAAAGGAGGCTCAGGGTAGACCTTAATGCTCTCCAAAATTTCCTGGCAGGAGGGTGCAGCCAGGTGGGAGTTTGTCTCTTTTCCAGGTAACAAGGGACAGCACAAGGAGAGGCTGCCAGTATGTCAGGCCAAAGCTCAGCTCACCTTGTTGTGTACCTGGACAAGAGATCCCTGAGCAGATTTGTCCCAAGGAAACGTTAAGGTGTGTTCAGCAGCATTGTGTCTTCCAAGGCAGCTCAGGATTCAAAAATCTTCCATGGTGGGGTGCAAATCCTTTTCTTCCTGACTGCTGCACGTGTCTTGCTGGTCATCACCACCACAACTCCCTGGGAGCTGTGTCAGTGATATCTGCCATGGGATTGGTGTGTACCCAGGGGTCCCAGCCTCCACTGTCCTTGTCCATAATGACATGCAGCTGCATGTACCAGCATCACTGAAATCCTGGGCACCTTGACTCATTCCCCTCTTGAACCTTAAATGCTCAGCACCTTGTGCAGAGAAGTTGAGTCGTCACAAGCCTCAAGTGGGTAATGTTTATTTTCCCTCTGTTGCTTATTCCCCTTCTGTAAGAAGGAAGATCAATGGACTATTTTAGCTCACATGACCTCTGGGAATACAGGATGCTGCCAGAGTATTTTTTTTAAGAAGTGGGTTGGGGGGAGGGGGTGGGAAAGGAGAAAGAAATAAAAAAACCCAAAGGTTTAAATACAGCCTCTTCCATGACCGTTCTCCAAAACCAATATTTTCCTAATAAAATAATGTGTTGCTTGTATTTTATTTTCCCCATCAACAAGGACTGGGAGTTCATTTGTTTGTTTTACATTGGCTGCTCAGAACAGTGTAGCTGTATGAGGTTAAAGAGATCCTCTGAGAAAGATCCTATTGATTTTAATTACCTAGAAACAGCCCACAGGGACAAAAGGACTTTGGCTGTTTATTTAGCCATCGCTGTGCTGCACTATTGTGTAAGGAGAGATCAAATCAGTTGCCCTCATTATTACAATAATAATAAGGCAGAAAAGGTGCCTCCAGGCCTCAGGAATTTTTTTTTTTTTTGAGAGACAATAACCTCCACCACTCCTCCCACTAATAAAAGGCAGACTTGAGGAACAAGGAGCAATTACTATTCGTCAATATTAATTCAATTACGCTCCTGTTATTTATATTACAGGAAGGATTGTTTAATATTTTAGAAATATCCCAATCAAACCAGGGGCCACATCTGTTCTTTTACAGATTGATTTTTATCGCTGCTAAATGCATGTTGAATGGTTTTTACCTCCTTTGGGCTGAAGCTAAGGTTAATTAGTTATTCAGCACAAACCAGTGGTACAATGATTGTTTCTAAGAGTATCTGGGTGGAGAATACACCTACTTGTGTGCTAAACTGGAAAACCTCCAGGGATCAGCAAGCTTTACTTGCCTGGGATCTCTTCCCACCCATTTTGGACTAATACCAAGCCAAGTTTGTGGTGGTCTTGAGAGAGCAGAAATCAGTTTGTTCTGCTTATGCTATTTGCTAATTTTATTTTCTTGGAGCCTACATCTCTGAGCTGGTCTCTGCTCTGTGATTTGGCCTGCATTCCCTCATGAGAATTTAGTATTTCCTCATAGGTATTCTCTTTCTTAATTACTTTTTAATGAACTCTTGATACTTTTGACAGTAAGTCCCCCAACAGTCAAATTACAGTGCTTTCTATGGACAGTATCTCAAGTCTCACCTCTGTTGTAAAGAAATACTCTGGCCCATTTTTCTTGTTGGTGTTGATTTTGTAAAACTGTATTTGAGTGACCCAAGAGTACTCATCCAGCAGGTGGTTTTATGCAGGGGCTGGTTGTATAAAAGCCAATTTTAACCTAGGCATGAGCAAAGATGCAGACAGCTGTTGAAGGCAGAGCTGATCTTCCCAACACCATGGCCTGGCAATGTGTGCATGCACATCATTGCTATTGGTAAGGGAAAAATAATGGAGCTGCAAGTCATTGAAATGCAGCTGTAATTTAGCTGTGATCTGTGGGAGCCCTGTGCCCATAGAGGATTCTGCAGATGGGCTTTAAAGAGAGCCCAAAGATAAACCACATTGCACCATTTGCAGTTTTCTGTGTGCAAGGCAAGGCAAGGCAGAATGTGAGTCAATGTTTGTGCACCAGCTCAGCAACTGACTTCAACTTAAGGGTTTTCTTTATTTTCTTTTGAATAGAGGCACTAGGAAAGGATTTCCTGTCTCTTGTTCCCCTTCAGCTGAAGCTTTTCTTAACTTCAGAGAATGTCAGGTGTTTTTAGCTATTTGAGTCATCCTCTGGGCCACTGTGTTTCACTGACTACCCCTGTGACTAATAGAGTTCCTAAGTGTTTCAAGCAGAGAGGTTTCAGCTGGTAAGGTTAATGCAGCACAGCACTGGACAGGTGTTTCAGGTCAGTCCCTTGTTTAAATAATAGGTTGTTCTGTTGATGGTGCTTCCTTAAATATCCAAAGATGGTGCAGATTTGTGTGGAAGGCTGCAGAAGGCATGTTTCTGAGCTGGGAGCTGCAGCATTGCCCCAGGATGTGGGAAAACACTGCAGCTACAGGACCTTTCCCTGCTTGGACTGCTTTTACAAAACAGGTTAAAACAGTTTCCTCAAATATTTTCTCTTTTTACCAATGTATTCGGTTACTGCTTAAAAAGTTCTCCAAATTTAAATACTTAACTAGATTAGCTGAATTCAACTGTTTATTCTGAATTTAGCATTTTAGACTGTTGGGAGCCAATGTTGATCAGGAGGGTGGGAAGTAGCACAGATGGATTTAGAAAGATGATGAGCAGCTAATAACAAAACACCTAAGATGGTTTTCAAGATCTTTAATTGCATCCCAGGCTTGAAGACTGCATGTTTTGTACTTTCAGTTTTTCCAGCAAGAAAGTGGACTAGGAATATACTTCCTGGGGTTTTCTGTGATCTGGCTATGGTTTATGCTATTTCTGTTCTGTTCTATTTTATGACATATTCTATTTCTGTGATCAAACCACACCTCAGAGGCTGTCAAATATAGGAAGTCTGTGTCTAAGAAGAAAAGTAGAATAATTAAGCTTATTTTCAATGTGACAACATGGAGGAAGGAAGGATGGAGGAATACACTATTTTGGTCTGCAGATACTGTGAATAAGGTGTCCCCTAACAAGAAACTGGAATTAGCTGGTGGAGAAGTACCTACAATTAGTGCTTTGGGAGAAATGGATTTTTAATGAAAGATTAAGTCTCAAATGTATGGAGTAGAGATAAGCAAGTACAAATTACAGGGTGTGTTAAGCATCTGTAAAACTGTACGTAAGTATTATGGGTTTACTCTATGAAAATTGTGAATGTGATCTGGGGCACCAGCGGTTTGTACAGGTATATCTAAGAATGCTTTTCTAGACAAACCTTGTCAGGCAGCTGAGAAATGCTGAGTTGCTCTAGCAGCAAACAGCACAAAATAAGCTGGAGGACCAGGTGTTCACCCAGTTTTTTTATTATGAAAATTGCCCTGGGATCATATATGTTGTGAAGTTTCCAGTCTGGTCTCCCTTTCCAGAGCTAAGGTCTGTGGTCCAGACTACACTGAGATTAACAAGGAATTAACTGGAAATTGGACCATGGCTTCAGGAAAAATTCTTTCTTTCATCTGTGGCTTAGCTCCTCACTGTAAACTGTATTCCATCATAAGATTAAGTTTTAAACCTATTTTAAGACCTTTCTTGGTAACAAACATTAAATAATTGCTTTAGTGTCTCTAACTCAGCCTTCAATGTAGATATCAGCCTTGGTAATGTTTCTCCAGTGTTGCCTCACCACTCCCAAAGACCTCTTTGCCTTTTGTCCCCTTCTCAGTCCTTCTCTTATCTCCTTGTTTCCTGTCTTTACATCTGTCTCTCTGTCTGTTTCATCTGCATACAAAATGCCAGTCTCTTTAATTTCGTATAGTCTGGATTTGCCCACCACTTCTTGTTTACCTCTGGTTTTGTCTTCAGTTCCCATGAAGGGGCACTTACAGCTGCTGCTCCTTCATCCTCTGGTCTTCCAAAACCCCTGCCCTTGCTACAGGATTTATCTTTCCAAAGAGTATGAAAAGCCTGTGCAACTCATTGCTCCTTTGAGATAAAAAAGGGCTGTTGAAGGTCCAGAGATGTTGCTTCTATGCATGATCCCTCCCAGTGCTCCTTCATGTGGAGGCCAGCTTCTCTCTGCCTTCTGCATGGGGCTCTGTGCTAAAACCATGCCCAGAGATCATAAGTTCTTTTGGGAAAAGACTCTCTCCTGGTTGTGGAGGTGTCTGAGAAGTTTTTTTAGAAATTTCTGGGAAACTGAGTAAAACTGTCTCAGATTTCTCCAGTGTTTGCAACCCTCTTTTGCTGGCTGAGCATTACCTGGGCATATGAATATTTATATATCTTAGTTAGACATAACATGAATAGTATTGATTCGGTCTTGCAAGGGAATTTGCTTGTTTCTCTGGGTCCAATCCCCAATGAATTTATAGTGAACAGGCCATTATGCTTGGGTGACTGTATGACAGCAGGGCAGAATGGAAAATCTTGCTGTAAAAGCTATTGAATCAGGAGGGGACAATAAAAGGATTCTCTTGTTCACCCCCTTGGCCATGGCTTTTGGTTATGGTTACAGCTTAACATAACTACCCATCAAATAACTGTGTATTTTTATGAGCGTGTGTAGGGTGGTTGGTGGGTGCACAGGTACAAAAGATTTAAAGCTGGTCTCTTTTTGTTTTTTCTTTTGGAAGGCTACATTAATTGTCCTGAGCATCTGCCTGATACGCATTGTTTCCTCTGCAGACTGAGGAAGACAAAAGCTAAATACAAATTTATTGAACGGGCAAGCTATAAACCCTGAAGTTTGCACAATATTTTAATGGAAATCATACTTTGTCAAAAGCTTGTGTATCAAATTTTCTTTGTGGAGATCATGGTTCATCAGTACCAGAATTAATTAAAAATTTCCTACCAAGCTTACTCACTGCTCTTCTGTTTCTATATATAAATTTTTAGCTTTATAAACTAATGGCTCACTTCAGGGAGGAATGTGTCTTTTATTAATTCAAATGCATAACATGAAAATGTTGTACATGAAAATGTTGTACTTTGTAAAGGAATTCGCTTTTCTGTTAAAAAAAACCCATTCAATTTTTGGTGGCAAGAGGGACTTGAAATAATTCTTCAGCTTTCATTTTATGTATTTTTACAGGGTTAACCAGCAAAAGCTGATTCATTATCTGCTGTCCTAACTTTACCTGCTCTCAATAACTCACAAGTTCAGGTCACCCTGCAGTGCCTCCTTTCGCCTTCGCTCAGATACCATGTCTAACTGAATGGAATTGACCTGTTTAAGGCCTCTTCACTCCAACTGAATTATTTGATCATAGCCACAGACATCTGTTTGGGGCAGTAATTGGTTGTTTATAAGAGCACGGGAGAGCCACCAGCAGCAACAGCAGCGGCAAGACAATAAAGGCAGGGGACAAGCATGGAGGGCATGTAGACAGGTCCTGACAGACCACTGTCTGCTTGAGATAAGCAATGCAGATTAGTTATATGCACTCTATCTCACCACTGGGGCCTAATAATCCCCTTTAGCACTCATTCACAGTTATGTAGCAGACAGAAAAACTAATACAGGGGGAAATCTGGTCCCACTGCCTCGCTGCAAATCTCAGACACGGCTTCTGGAATCCGCGGGGTTTTACCGTACAATTAGTTTTAAATGCCAATTTCATGGCGGCTCATGAGATGGAAAATAGAAGAATAGTAGGTAAAGATACCCATTGCAAACTAGATTATTTGAGAGGGAAAGATGGCTCTTCGAGATGTGGCTGTCACTGCTGCTTCCTGGCTTGACAGCCAAAATGTGGACATTGAGGTAAAGGGTGACAAAAACGTAACTTGAAGGGCTGAATTGTTGGGAAAAAAAATGGCATGGCATTTCTGTGCTGTTTGTGTACAGGCAGGAGACAATGCAGGTTTTAATTGATTTGCAAAACCTTGTTGCAATTCTTATGGAACACAGGATGGTTGCACTTGACTTGCAGTGGCAGCAGGCATGCAAAGCAGTGTGAGATGCACTGGGTTTGTCCTGGTACAGCTGCACATGTGTTCCCCTCACTGTCAAACCCAAACACATGACACACCTCGTGGGTGCTGCCCATCAAGGTTTAAAGGAGGTGTAGAGCCTGGGATTTGATTAAGAAAAGTTGATGTTCACATTCAAACGTTGAATTAAGTAATTTTTAACTACATGCACAAACAAAAATGCATTTATGTTAATATAAAATATTAATTTTAATTTCAAATTAAAAGTTCTGCATTTGGCAAGACATAGATACCTGTTACAGTTCTGAGCCAGTGCAGGGAAGGAGAGAGTGCAGAGATGGATATTAAGATTGACAGATCCCGGGATGTTTGCTTGAATTCCAGAAACACATATTAGTGGGACATGGTGCAGGTGATGGAACGAAAAGATTGTCATTATTGTGGTTGTTGTTATGCTGTGCCACTCATTTCATGGGTAGCAGTCACTCTCAGCGTGATGTAAATATGTGCTTATATGCAAATGGGAAGAAATACTGTTCTCCAGAAGTGTCTTGGTTTTAGTGGTGCAATGAAAGTGTCTCTGGCTCCTGAGCTTTTCAAGTCCTGCATCTTGAAATCTGGTAATTTTTTGTGCAAATAGTAATGAAAGTTTATTGTAGGCACCAGAGGGAAAGGTAATCTCATCTCAAACTACTTTCTTAAAAAAAATCCTACTACTCAAGGTGATAATTTAAAAAATGAAAGTTGTTGACCTCAAAGCTTGGATCATTGCTCTCTACAAGTACCTAAAAGACCATTGTAGCCAGGTGGGGGAAGAACTCTTCTCTCAAAAATCAAGTGATAGAATGAGAAGAGATGGCCTCAAGATGTGCTATGGGAGGTTTACATTGGACATTCAGAAAAATTTCTTCACCTAAAGGGTGGTCAACCACTGAAAAAAGCTCCCCAGAGAAGTGGTGGAGTTACCATCCCTGGAGGGATTTAAGAGGTGTGGGTATGGTTCTTGGGGACATGGTTTAGTGGTGGCCTTGGCAATGCTGGGTTAATGGTTGGACTCAAAGGTCTAGAGGTGTTTTCCAACCTGAATGATTCCATGGATCTATGACCTTCTCTGTTTAACAAATATCATATTTAATTTCTTTGTCTCTTTGATCAACATACAATCACAAAAGAATTTTTTCAGACATCTTTTTTTGGTATTTTCGATTGGATATCCCAATTTCCCATTTGTGTTCTGCACAGCTCCCTCTCTACATGCATCTCTAAAAAGTCTCATGTTACTGGCATGAATTTCACATTCACATGGAACCTGATTTGGAAGGGACATAGAATTTGCATGGGAAACAAACCTTGCAAGCACCTTTAATGAGTTTTTTCTTAGTTAATTATAGAAGCTTCAAAATTCACCAGTAAAGGACAGAATCCTCAGTAAATTCACACAGCTCTGTTGAAATCAGCAGGGCTTTGCTACTTTACAGTTCTGCTCTGTGGTTTTTATCTGGGATTTTTTTTTTCATTTTGCATTTCCAGCTAGAGAGTTATTGTACAAGCAGGCTGTAAAGCACAGCAATGGGTTTGACTCCATCTACATGTCCTGTATTTGTTATCTAATTGCCAATAGACCAAACTGCAAAGGGACAATGTTTTTCAACCAAACGACCTGTAAGTAGCAGGAAATCTTATGCTCTCACCTCTTTGGCCAAGACAAGAGCATCCACATTTTACATAATGAGAGAAATCAACTGTTCTTTATCAGTGCTTTTGGTGCAATTGCAAATCTTTAAAGCCTAGCTGCTTCTTGGATTTAACAACTGCATCCCAACCCTCCATGCATCATGAACATGCGGGTCACTTTTATACAACTGCCGTGAATACCATTATTTGTAACCTGAATGAGCTTAAAATTCAGCCTCAGATTCTCAAGCAGGATCCCTGGCTGCTCAAAGGGAACTGTGTGCTTCCATGCAATGTGGGATTGTGAGTGTTTATTTGACTTTAAGTTATGCATTTATATTTAACGAATTACAATTAAATAATGTGAAGACAATTTACAGTATCTCTGGTCACTCCAGATTCTGGTTGTAGCCTCTGCAGCTGTATGAGCAGCAGCACTGAAGTCCTTACTTGTGCTTTGTTAGGGGGTGCACAGAGGTACTGCTCAGGCTGCAGCCCCCATTGCATTTTCAGAACTGTAATTTCTTATTTGAACACATGAGCAGCCCTGATTCTTTGTTATTTCACAGTGTCTTCCCCAGTATGTTCACCCACCCAGTTAAGGTGTTTCTGGAGTGGCTGGCATGATGGGTATGGTTTCCCCTTGGGAATCCACCTGGAGATGCAAATTTCATCTTCTGAGTCTCACACCCCATGTCAGACCCCAACCAGAGCTCCCTTTGCTGATAATGAATTTCTGAAGTACAATATTTAATGTGCTGGGACTTCTAATGAAATAATAAATTACAATTACAGCTTATTATTCTTATTACCACAATTATTCTTATTGCCACAGTGCATTCCAATGAATACTTGTATCAGCCAGGTTTCCATTTCTGTTTTGGTGGATTGTCCTGCTGTCTCTCTGCATCTAAGGCAAAGATTTGTGTCCTCTGGCTTATCCTCTACTTCTTCAGAGGGACAGTTCAGCTTAATGTTCAATCTAGTTTGTCTAACTATTCAAGCCTCTAATAGCACAGATTAGTCAGATCAGCAGGAAAGTTTCAAATCAAAAATATAATAATTGATATCACATTGGCCGGTCTAATCAGCACAGGCTGATAGCATCTTCTTTACCCCGTGTTTTCTTATTGTGAATCAAATCTCCAAATTGAACCAAACTATTTCTAGGAGTTGTATTATCACCATTTGGCCCTAGCAGCCCTTGTGAACTCTCACAAGATCTCTGGAGATAGAAAGCAATATGCATTCCTTTCAGTTAAATTTAGTTTGGTTTTCAAGTGAAAAAGAGTCCCGAGAAATACAGAAGAGCCTAAGCTGTCCTTGGATGTAGCACATCTGGCTATGTTATAACTAAAAGATAAATAGTAATATTTTTGCTTTTATTTCCTCTGTTTTCCATTATTTTTAATATTTTTTCTTTTTTCCCTCCACTTTTTTTCCTTATCACAACAGCAACATATACTAATGCCTTATATAACATGACCAACTCCACCACCAAAGGGTTGATTTGCTCTCATGTCCTTAACTAAGCTTGAAGTCATGTGCAATGCAGCCTCTTATTTTGATTTCACTCCCTAAAAAAATCAGGTAGTGTTTATTTTCCAGCAGGGCCATGGAAGTACTATTGGCTTCTGGAGCAGGTGGTGGTGAATTTTGTACAACTTTGTAGCTCTTGGACTTTGCTCCAGGATTTTGAGGTCATCTGAAAAAGCTCAGGAACTCAATGAATTTTGACTGAAGGTCCTGCAGAGTTCCCACCTTCTTCCATCCAGCAGTGAAATAATGGCTTCAAAACACTGTGGCTTTCAGAGATCTCTGAATATTTTACTAGGAGGAGGTTTTTCTGAAAACACAAGAATAGGAATTTCAAAACCTTTGCAACAGAGTAAGCAGAGAAGAGGTGTATTCTGTATATTAGCAGTGATTCAGCTGAGAGACTTGGACTGAATTTTAGACCCAGGCCCATTCTGAGCATCACTCTTGAGGTCAGCAGGACTCAGGCCAGTGCAAACTGCCCCATGTGGTAAAATATTTGCTTTCTGTGTGTTGACTGGAAAGCTCATTTCAGGCAGACCTGGATTGAGAACTATATGTGGGTGTTATCTCTGAAGATTAACTCACTCACTCAGCACAGGCAGATTGCATTTAAACTCAAGAGAAAGTGACTGGCTTGGGGAAAAATAAAAAAAGCGGGAAAAATATTCATTTGTTTTACCACCAAAGGTGCCTTTATCTTCAGATACTCAAATGTGAAGGTATATTTGTCTCCCAGCAATGAAATATAATATTGATATCACCTCCAAGAAATATAGTGTAATGTATTTCTTTTCCTTCTGTTTTGTGCTTTATGTAAACACACAAACACCCGTGACACCCCACTGTGGTGGCAGCCAATAGACTGAGCACTTACCCTCGCTGCTGTTGTGTAACCATGGGCAATTTATCTCAGTCTCACCTCTCTTAAAACACTTTTATCAAAATTGGCGGTCAAACAGCACTGAACCATGGTGGCCTCAATCTTAAATGCTGTGGTGCAGATTTTAATTTGGGAAAGATTAATGCACTCTCAAGTGTTAATGCCACAGCTTTCTGTTATCTACATTGATGGGTGTCAGCTAATTTCTGCAGAAGGATTGTAAAGCAAACTGTGCATGTTGATGTTTCAGAAACCTAAGCTCCAGAATGGTGAGATAATAGAGAGGGGAATAGAACTATTTTCTCAAATTTCTTTTAAATTAGAAAATGTTTCCCCTGTCTTTGTAAAGCTGAGCTACAGAGTCAATTCCACTCAAGCTGATTCTTGAAGATATAGGGAATATTTCATTTAAAGGAGCAGTAAAAGTGTCAAAAGATACTTTATCAAGGTCGCTTTTAGATTGAAGATAACAACCCATCTTATAACAAATATAGACCCCCACAGTAAGCTTTGTAATTTCCAATGCTGTGGTAGCTCTTAGTCTCTGTCTCCATCATCTCTCATGAATTTTTTCCTTGTCTGGTCACATATAATCCTAATCAACAAAAGCCCTTTTGTTCATTAATAAAATGACAATAGCTAGTACACGTTGACTGGTTTATTTTTCAGCTTTGTACAGTTTAGCAAATACAACTGAAGTTTGTTCTGGTTTTTAATAGACTTTCCTAACTGTGAAGAAGATGTCTGGAAAGAAGATAACTGTGAAGAAGATGATGCACAATAACTAGGAATTTTTATTTGTGCAGACTAATTTACACAGGAAGGGGGGGGAATGCAATTAAGCTCATAAAACTTGCTCCAGCAATGATCCAGGTCAAGGGGCTAATGGTGAATTGCATGAATAACAGTCACTCACCCAAGTCACATTAAACAGTCTTGATAATATAATCCAAAATAGCCAATTATTTTGAGTGTTATGAGAAGGTCCTGTTGTTATTTAACAATGGTTTATATGGGAAAATAGTAATAAAGGGTATATGGTAAAAAATAATTTCAAAGGGATTAGTTGCAATTCAGTTCACAGTAAACTGTTTTTGTGCCAGAGGGATGAAGGAGCAGTGCCTTAGAAGAGTGAATTGCATATGATTTAGCAGTGATTTTATGTGTTCAGTCCTTGCCAAGACAGTGCCATCAGCTCCAGTTTAAAAGCAGGAGCAGAGAAGGAAATGGCACAACCAGTGCAGCAGAGCTCTGTTCACTGCAAAGCATCTTCCCCATGGCCATGGACCTTCTATTTTGGGTATAGTGAGGGATATCAGGGTTGGGAATGTTGTGCAGCTGCTGGGTGGGTAAGTAGGGAGATAGTGAAGATGTGCACTGGCCAGGCAGGGTAAAAGAGGTTAAAGGGATATTATTTTGTTATATCTTGGTGCATTTACCAGGAAAGGAGTGCAAGAGGGGGACTCAGTTTAACTCTGGATTTTGGGTTAGGGGTTTTCTGACTTTAAATCTGTTTAATTTATATAATAATATTTGTCTGTATTAATTTTTATAGATATTCTTCTTGATTCTGATTATTTTCAGCTTAAGTTCACAGTAACAATTCTTTTTAAAAAAAAATCTCTGCTTTAGCTGTGGGCCATGTTGCATGTTATTAATAGTAATGCAAAATCTTTATTGAATGTTGACGTGATGTCACTTTGCTTTTCTTTGTCAGGTTCTGATGGAGTAAAGGTTCACTGACAACTTTTCAGTGAACATTCTTTGTGCTTTAACTTGACAAATGGGGATTTTTAGTCGCCTATTGACTCGTAAAAGACCAAAAAGGCCAACAGGTGGTCTGCTTTTACTTAGGGGTGTTTGTTATCAGAGAAGTCAGGTATCTACATCCACCAATGATTCTCTCCATACAGGAAGGAAATTTTGTAGTTTAGTTTTTGCTCTGATGATGTAGATGTTCTGGTTGCAATGGAACTGCTCCATCTTGGTTTCTAGGTGCTAATCTTGAGATTATATCAGATTTATTTATCCTAGTCTCTCTTCTACCTTCTTGGATCTTTGAGCCTGAAGTTCGCACCATGTAAAGGCAGACTTTAGCATCTTGAACCTGATATGATGGACCAGCAGAGATTTAATTAGAACATCTTAGAACATGTTGACATCAAGGAGTTTTCTGTTTTTGGACAGCCAGGATATCCCAGCCATAACAAAAGGGTAAATTAACCGGCATAGACCTATGTGGCACTATTCAGTTTTTGGTTTTATTTGGAGACATTTAAGAGTCTTCAAGGAAAAGGAGTCAAATGCCTCTTTTGGGACCCCAAGGGTAAATCTGTACAACACTGAGGGGTTTAAGAGGAATTTCATTGGATTGCTACTGCTGTGATCTGGACAAGGATACAAGTCAATTTGAGAAATATCACCACTGATGATTAACTCACTACAGCATATTTTGATAGTCCTGCATTTGCCAGGAACCATAGCTACGGTGTGAAAATGAGCAATGCACTTTTCTGGAGAAAAATTCATTGAAGGAATCTGGGCACTTGGGACATGACTGTAGTGGGTCCTGTGTGAGAACACAGGTTTTCATAGTTTTGCCTCTGTGTTGAAACAGTTTATTCTGTCACCGTGTTACTGTGGCTTCAAATACGCAACCTGCAGCTTGTCATAAAATTCTGATTGAATTTAAACCATGTGTATGTGGTTAGGGAGGCATCTGTTAATTGTTCATGAAATTAATTGAATGATGACTATCTAGTTGAGTTTTCATGGGATTTATTCCTAGGGGCTGTAATTGCTAGTTTTGTAAAAGGTGCCTCACAAGCAGGTTATTTTTAAAAAGAAAAAGCCCTTACAAGTATCTCCTGTCAGCCTGTATTCTGGTGTTGAATATGCAATTTTAAAAATGGGATTGTAGCAACTCCTCATATTAAAGTAAAATGCTTGTTTTTCATACAGGAATTACAGACTGTAACATAATTGGGCTCACTGAAATGAATTCAGCATCTCTCAGAGAACAAAATCATTGAGCCTACTGACTAAATTTAACAGCCTAATAGAAATATGCAGGTGAAGGTACAATTAATTTTAATTACTAGACTATACATTGTTAGTTGCACAGCCATGAGTAAAATTAAAATGGCAATCACAATTAGAAAATTGCAACCTCATTGTGCAACAAATTAGTCACAAATTAAAAGTCCAGGAACTATTATACATCCACTTTATTGCTTTATGACCATTATTGCCCTGATATAGATTTTATTTCTTTAATGTCGTGTCCACTTCTTTACACCTTATCTTTGTTTAGAATCTCTGGCTCCTTCCCAGATTGTGAATCTAAGAAAAGAAATAATATAGGCTGGAGAGCTGTGACTTCCCTGCTCACTCTGGACAGAAGCTCCTAAATGGCCCTGTCCTGCTCATGGGTGGCTTTCAGAGCAAGCTTTGTCACCAGATTATTTCAGCGAGGTTTCTAGAGCACAGAAATAGCATTCAGGGGTAATAGCTGAGGTCTGTGTGTGATGGAACCCTTTTAGGAGAGGTCAGGCCAGTTAAAGACAGGAATCTGGTGGGAATCTACACTGGTGAAAGTTAGACTCTCTCCCAGCCCTCCCCTCTGGCTTGGCACACTGATGGCCTGCACAAAGAATTTTAGCTGCAGGAGTATTTCTGCTATAAGCCTGGCTTTCAGCTGTTCTCCATATGGATTTATGAAATGAGGTTTAACAACTATCCCAGTGCTGCAAGCTTTGTGGTGGTTGAAGCTGCCTGTGCCCTGAAACACTTGAGTTGCCATCATGGAGCAGCTGAGCTGGAGTAGTGGCAGCAAACACCTGAAATGCAGCAACTGAAAGTGCTGCAGATGTTCTGCACAATCACATCTCCCTGCTGTCCACACCTGGGAATGAGGGTCTGTACCTACCTGGCTCCAGCAGCTCATCTTCACCTGCAGATGAGTACAATGAGACCAGCAGCACTCACCATTACCACAGCACTATCTTGAGTCCTTTGCAGGGTGCGCCCCTTTTTGAGGTGATTCAAGGCTTTTCCAGATACCTAGATGCCTCTTGTGCAAAACTGAAGATCCATGGAAAATGTTAAAATAATTTGAATTCCCAAATCTCCTTTCCTGTCCAAGATGCACCAGAGGAGCAAGAAAGAGAAATTCTCTTATTGGCATCTGAAGTTAGCCCAGTTACTCCAGTTGTAGGATCAGAATGGCTTGTATTAAAAGGAACCCTAAAGATCATCCAGTTCTAACCCCTCCTGCCATAGGCAGGAACACCTTCCACTGGACCAGGTTGGTGAAATCCCCATCCAGGCTGTCCTTGAACACTATCAGGGTTGGGACATCCACTACTTCTCTTGGCAGCCCATGCCAGTGCCTCAGCACCCTCACAGTAAAGAATTTCTTCCCAATATTTATTATCTAAACCTGCCCTCTGCCAGCTTACAGCCAGCCCCCTTGTCCTGTCTTCCATGCTCTTGAAAATATTCTCTCTCCATCTTTCTTGTAGGCTCCCTTCAGGTATTGGAAGACTGAAATTAGGTGATCCCAAAGCCTTCTCTTCTCCAGTACTCCTGAGGGAGGCTGAGGCACAGGACTGAACACATTGGCTGGGAAGAACAGGACACAGCAAGATAATTAATCAGAGTTCATGTAGAGAGGAGCAAAGACCGAACAACCAACCCCCAATGCAATCTCTGTCTCCACATGATCTCAGCTCTCTGGGGGCTTTTCTAAAACCACCAGAGCATTGGTCAGCTTGTGTGGGCCCCAGCAGGGGCTTTTGCAGTGCTTGGAGAGCTGAAGCTCCATTCAAATATGCAATTGAACAGCTATCAGAGGGTAATGATGTTTAGTCACTACCACTTGGGACTGGATTTTAATTGATGACCCAGAGGTGAAAGTGTTTCTATTTCATTACCTGCTATTGCCAGAATTTTTTTTCCCCTGTAATCCTCTTTCCTGTAATATGAATACTTTGCGAAGGGGAAATTAAAGTGGGACTGAAGATATGAAAGTGAGAAAAATATGTTACTCCCTGGTTATCTCTCTATATTTAAGACCCAATAGGAACTCTTTAGTATTATTCCACATTTTGCTGTCTACTATTAAAATGGAATCAACATATAATTTATTGAATCAAATTTATTTTTTTTTAGCTGCAGATTGTTGATTGTAATTTTTCACAGATTTTTACTTCCATGTTTGCACAGTTCTCAATGGAAGGATTCCTTCTTAACTGAAGCAAAACTCATCTGTGATTGCTAAATTGAACACTGAAATCTCCCTCCATTCTGGGAGAGGTGAGAACCTGTGATTTACTGTATGTTTATGCAGCTCCTAGTGCCCAGTTGCACAGAGACTGGGGTTTACCTCGGGATAGAAACTGAGGAAAAAATAGTAACATAATCAATTAATGAGATTTTCTCTCAGAAATCACAGAAGTTTCTTATTAGCAGTAATTTTCATATCTCAGACCTCTCTGTGTTTTAGAATTTCTTGATAGGCTAATAAGGATGATCTTTGTCTTGAAAATGTGGAGACAAATGAAATGCCAGCTTGGAATCTGTCTGGATGTATCCTGTACAGTTGTTCTTTTGAATGATTTGAAGCAGGGAGTATCTGAGATTAGGAAAACATCTATAGGTGCCACTGGCTGATATCTATTTACTGTAGGTTCTTTTTTGGAAAACTGTTGTTCCTTCAGCATTAACATTAGCAATACAAATATCTCTTTTACGTCTTTGAATTTTTTTTTTTTTTAAAGTTATCATATCAGCATCTCTGCTTGAAAAACAGGACTAATGATAAGTGAGAATGACCTGTTCAGGGGCATGCATTAGCCGTGCAAGAGAGACATGAATATTATCTGGATTCTTGTTTATTGAGACGTGGTGGGCTGTTGAAGCTCTTCTGTGTCCAAGTATTGTGTGTCTCCTCCTCGTGTAAAGCCAAAAGCACTTGGCATGTAGTTGTTTTCTTGGCTGTGACCCTTCCATGCTGCTATTTTAGAGGGTTACAATTTTTGTATTGTAGGAAATGTGGTGAACTCTTATAGAAGAAAATGTTGATTCAAGGAATTAGTTGCTTTATTTTTCCTCCTGCTCTTTCTGGTAAGAAATTGGCCTTGCCTATGAGTCAGGAGGTTTTTGGTGTTCAAATGCATGGAAGAACTGCAATACAAATATCTTGTGATTTGGGTCAATAACTTTGCATTAATATTTGCCATTGGCAATAAGTGGGTAGAGCCTCATGGGAAAGCTGCAAAAATGGAAATGTCTCCTTGTAGACATGTGTTTGTGAAACCAGGGTCTGCAGCTGACAGAGCAATTGGAGAGGTGTCTTTAAGCTTTACTGTTGGAGTCCTGAAACTCTATGTGACTTTAAAATTCCTTGGCATGGTGGGGAGGAGGGGGAACTTGGATCCTGAACTTCCTGTGAATCTCAGGAATATTGCACATTTCTTATTCAGCCATTTTATTCATGCTGTAAAAAGTGTAAATGTGATTCTTTAGCTATAGCTGAGAAGGCAGCCCTTCATTTAATCCCAGGTACTGCAAACTGCTATATTCCCTACAAAGAAATAATTACAAATCTACATAGAAAATTCTTTTCTTGCAGTCTAACGGGACTCAACAGAAAACATGGGTTTGAGCATGTAGCTTTGAAATTAAGCAGTGTAACAGCATTAAAAAATATCCCTTGGAAACCTTCATCTCTGATTTTATTTTATATTGTTATAGTGCTCACGCTCCAGTGATTTCCTTTCATCTAGTCACTGGGCTGAGGAAATAACACAGAAAAGGAAACCTCTTGAGTTTCTGATGTACATGGTAAATGGTCATTTCAGGGACCATGCGCTATGGGCCTCAGACTGAGGGTTTAATTTAATTGGTTGAAATTAAAAAACATTCAAGCCTCATGAAATTATGACCTTTATGCCTGGTGTGTCAGCTACATCTGACACTAGCCTTGTTGTTTAGAGACAAAATCCCTCCCCTATTTAAATGGAAGCTCCTGTGGGACCAACATAACCCTTGCAAACAGAAGAGGCAAGTGGCTCTGATCACTAGATCTCTGCTCCTACCATGGTTAACATCAGCAGCATTTCTTTTAGAAGTTTGTGTGTCTGTGTTTATCTTTGCTATTTGAAAAATAATGTCTGTTTTTTATCAGTATGCTCATATTTCTTTTAAAATACATGTTTAAAAAATTAGCTTTGTGTTTTCACTGAGGGAAATGAAATACATGGGATGGAACAGAGATCTAGATTTGTGTGTTTCCTGTCAAAAAATTGGGAGTTGAGGTTCAATTAAATTTTTTTTTGGGTGGTAATCTGTTTTACATCAGTTGAACTCTCTACATGATCATTTGTTGGATGTATTTTCTGATACAGTTTTCCTTTCTTCTTGGTATAGATTATAAAATACAAAATAACAACAACAACAACAATAATAATAATTTTTTAAAATGGATTTATGTGCAGTGCTGAGGACAGGGGCAATGCAAGCTCCTTTGAGACTGGAAACATCACCATAGTGCCAAATAAATATAATTTTTTTGCCATGAGGCACAGATGGGACATCTTCAATGCTTCAGGATGGAGTTTTCCAAAAGGGCCTGCAGGGAGTCAGGGTCTCAGTTTCCATAGACTTTCAAATGAACTTGAGGACAGCCACCCTTAGATTCCTTTGGGGAATCTCACTACTATAAATGTGCCCATCACAATTTTGTACGACACAGTAGTTAGTAGAGATAAAATCCCTGCAAGCTTGTAGAGATGACCTGGCCCTTTAGGAGATCTCCTTACAAAGATGCCCCAGCCCTGACTGTTTGCATCATGTTCGTGCTGAATTTCTGGAGCCTTGCTCAACTATCATTATTCTGTGAGAATCTGGGTTCTCAACTAGTCCAGAAATTGGGTTACCACAGCAGTTTCAGTGATGGCTTCTCATAATGCCTGAACTTTTCTGTGGAAGGGTAAAAGTGATGTAGAAAACCAATCAACCAAAGTGACCCATTTCTTCTTAGTCTTTTGCTGTCAACAGATGCATCAGCTGCTTTTTCAGCTTTGTGTATAATATGGGCACAGATATGATAGTTGTATATACTGTTGAGTTCTGGTTACCCTTAACAAAGATTTGTTAATAACAAAGTGGAATAAGAAGTTTAAAAATTTTTCACGGACAGTATTTGGAATCTGGTACACTTTTATTATATGAGAATCTGGAGGAAAAAAGAATAAGAAGTGCCAGGAAAATGGGTACAGCATGGAGAGGAAATAGCGGGAAATTTTTATTCTGAGTAAGAAATATGAGAATGAGGCAATGAGTGATGAGAATGAAGTGGTATTCAGTGGAAAGAAAATTATCCCAGCAGAGAAAGTCCCACAAGGGACAGTTTTTCTTTGATGTTCATTTCTATTGAATATGATTGGCAGCAATTCAGGAAGGTTCAGAGAACACCAAACACTTGAAAGATGACAAGAAGGTTAATACCAGATTCTCTTAAAAGGAAAGTTTGCAAAGGGAAATATTTTTGAATTTGCTATGGTGAATTGTCCTCCTCTGCCTGGCTGCACCATTTTGTGAAGCAGTAGGACTCATAAAATAAAAAATAAAAAATTCAGACTACTGAAGCAGGAGTTTACCCTTGGGGTTTTTAGGAGGGCAGATGTTCAGATCCCAGTTTTTTCACCTTTCTGTCACCACCAAATTCTCAAAACCCTGAGGAAGTGCCAAACAGTCTTGGGAACATATGCAATGCCATGAATGTGTGGGTTGACTTGTTGAGGCACTTGGCCTCCATCAGCTTATCAACAAGAACAGTTTGTTTTCATGCCCTGTGGTACTACTTTTCCTTCAATTCTTTTACAAATAAGAAGCACAAAATTGGTGAAATTCTCAAACTATCTGATGCAAATGGACTTTTCAAATGTTAAATCCAGGTTAGAACTAATCCTCCATTTCAGGCTGATGTAATATGTATAACCAATGTCATACATTTCTTATTGAAGCTGTGCTTGCATTCTTGCCCCTGAAAATTTCAAAAGATGCAGCAAATCTGTCCCAAAGCTCTTTTCAACTTAGGGCTGGGCTCTGATACTTTGGGAGAGCATCAGTGCCACTCTGCCATATGTTTCAGTACAACTTTGCAGCAGGGAAGGACAAAGACATGATTTTATCTTGGAGCTAAGGCATTGCTTTGCTTATAGTGAGGTTAGTGCAGGATCCAAAATGTTTGCTTTCTAATCGTGGGAACATGGGGACAGACAGTCATCAGTACTGGAGATTTGCAGTGGTTATAAAAGGGAGTTAGAAATCCATGAACTAACATGCCTCCTTTCAGCTCCTTGCTCACCAGTGCAGCCTGTGGGACCTAAAGGGGTCACAAGAGAGCTGGAGAGGGGTTTTTGATAAGGGCATGGATTGATAGCACAAGAGGGAATGGCTTTAATCAGACAGAACATAGGTTTAGACTAAATATTGGGAAGAAATTCTTTACTGTGAGGGTGGTGAGACAGTGGAACAGGTTGCCCAGAGGAGCTGTGTCTGCCCCATCCCTGGAAGTGTTCAAGGCCAGGCTGGATGGGACTTTGAGTGACCTATCTAATGGAAGGTGTCCCTGCCCATGGCATGAGGTCTGGAACTGGAGGATCTTTAAGGTCCCTTCCAGCCCAAACCACCCTATGATTCAGAGCATGGAAACAAATGGGAGTCATTGCCTAGCAGTCAATGGATTTCCCCTGAAAATCAAGGAACTATCAGCCCTTCCTCATCGATGTTTCAAGAGAAAAGCACTGAACAACCCCCTCCCCTGTGTGAGCCCTTTTAATGATAAAAGACAAAATGTTCTGCTGGAACGTTTGGAGTTGTGGGGCTTTTAGCTCCTGCAGGGAGTGGGACACTGCTATCTGCAGATTGAATCAATCTGCTTCGGAAGAGGGACGGTGCAAGAGCCCGCTCGTGATAACACAGCGAGGCAACAGCCTCTCCTTCTCTGAGCATAGATAAGATGGCTTTTTCAAAAGCAAGCAGGCACAGAGCAACTGCAGCCTCACCCAGTAGCAGTTTTAATCCTCTTGCTTGAGAAGGGTAGAAGATTTGGCAGGTAGGAGGATGGGGTAAGTCTCTTGTTATCTGAGAGGAGGACAATGCTATTACAAGGAAAGCAGCGGGAGAATTCTTGCTTGATAATAGAGTTTAGGGGAGCTAAAAGATAAACTCTATTTTTTTTATTGGGGGGAACAATAAGATTGTCTGGGCTAACTTTAGTGAAACTTGTTATTCTGTCTCTGATTTTGTTGTCTTTGGGTCCCTTGTGCACTGCTGTGCTAACCTGTGGATGCTGTGCAGGGCAGCAGAGGTCCAAGCCAGTTTTGTTTGCTTCAAGGTACCCCTCTCTTTTGCTGCTTCCCAGGAGTATTTCCTAGGAAATGGTTCTTAACAAGCTGATTTTTGTGATTTTTGTTTAGAGGCCCATGCTTTGCACGCTTGGGCTCAGATGCTGTCTGGGAGATACACCCACCTAATGAAAACCACCTCATGTGTACAGTTACCACACTTGTGATGGGTCTGTACCTTGTGAACTAAGGCAGATTTTGGAGAGAACTCTACCAAAGATTTCCATAGCCACTGATCTCAGCCACCGGAGGGAAATGCAACCACATGCATTAACCCAGTCAGTCATGTATCACCTTCTCCATGTGTGCAAAGTCTTCTTGGACAGCTGATGTTCTCCAGGGCAGCCCAAACCATTACATGATAATAAGATTCTATACCTCAAATACAACTCAGGGACTGCATTTCCCGAAGCCCCACCCAACTGGTGTTTTGGGGACTGCTGGAGTCCCAGTGGGCGGCTTTGTCCCTCTTTTGGCAACTGTTGGTTGGAGGCACTGAGGGAAGGACATGATCCTGCCTCTAAATGTGTAGAGAGTGTGGTCTGTGGTGCTGGAACAGAACAGGGATAGTGTAAAAGTGTTGTTGCCACAAACACCCTGGAAAGGCTATTTACAGACACTGTCACACAAGGCTCTGCCTTCTGCCCTCTGTTATCTAATGGTTTCTGTTGCCAAGAAGACAGCAGGTCTAATAACCAAGCAAACACCTTCCTGCTCTGAAGAATCACTCTTCCTGAGCTGGGCAGCCAGGCAAATCCCATGTGAGAGGTTCCTGAGCTGGAGAGCTCCTGCAGCCTCCTGTCAGTGTGTTTGTACTGGTGGGGAGCCAGTGTGCTGATACCTGTACCTCTGCCTGGGAGCTGCTTTACAGGCTGGGCTTGTACTCAAACCAAACACAAATTTGTGACCAGAGCAGGTTGTGGGAACCTTGGTTTGCACGTAAACCATGTCTGATGATGCATTTGCCCATAAAATTTGCAACAAACCAACCCTCCAAGGACAAAACTCAATTTTTCACAATAACTTGTCTAGAAATCCAGGGTTTCCTATTTTCAGAATTAGCAGAAAAATAATGTTTTTTTACTGATGAGCATTATCTCAGGGCACTGGGTGCTGTTGCAGGTCTCCTGGGCTGGGGGCAGGCTGTCAGACAAGCCACTAGTGAGGGAACTACAACAGAAATGTGAGGTTGCCTGCTGCCTCTTGGTAATTTCTGGTGGGAGGGGGAGGAAAAGGGGATGGCAGTGCTTTCCTGAGGCAGTGTTGGCACATGAGGAAAGGAAGGAGTCCCTTCTGCAGCCCCGAGCCCGGGAGCACTGCTGTGGCCACCAGCTTCAGGGCAAGCTCCCTCCACGTCCCTTCCATGCACAGGGTGCCAGGCTGAAGCTGGTAGAGCAGGTGCTGCCCACAGACTGAATGCCAAGGACAAATGGATACCCCCAGGGAGGGAGGAACACAGGCACAAGAGAAGATGTTTTGGGCTGCACCATGGCTGGGCATGAGAGGGTTGTCACTGTCCTGCAGAATAGCCCCTGGTAGGAGGTGCCTCTGCCTGCATGAGCTGAGCACAGAGGCAGTGCCCGTTTCAGACTGGCTTCTGGAAAAGCAAACCAAAAATGTGTCTGTGAGATGAGCACGAGCCCCAGAGCCTCTCACAGGCTCTCAGCAAAGCGCCCTGCGCCATCCCCAGAGCCCCTCTGCTCCCCCCAGCCCTGCTTCCTCCCCTTCCCCCTCCCCACAACTATTTAATTTTGCTCTGGCATGAAATAATAGAGTGCTGTGTATCTATTACAGATGTAAAGAGATTTAGACTGCCACAGGTTTCAGTAGCACATTCAGAGCCCTAACAAAGCTGGGTATAATAGACTCTCCCTGCCATTATCCATTCAGCAAGTGTAATAAATGACTTGGCCGCAGCCTGCCATATACCACCCGGCCCAGATAACAGCTGAAAGGAGAAAATTAAATTTTGCTTTTGTTGAAACATTATGATTTATGTATTTGTAATATAGGCTGCGGTGGGCAATTGAAAAAAAAAAAAAGAAGATTGCTGAATATACTTCAGGGTTACTGATTGTACCACAGGCCACTTAGAGTGCTAGAAATGCTGTTCTTCTCCATGTGTTCCTTAATAATAATAATAAAATCATACAAATTCCCATTAACCTTTTTGTTCATGTTGATTTTATTTATATATTTATTTTATTTTTTTTATATTTTCTATTTCCAAGTCTTAAGTTTTGGCCACTTACTCTCAGCCTCATGAAAAATAACAGACTGATGGTTTATGGAGACAAGGCAGGAAGTACCTAGGCATGTAAAAATGATGGATGTAGGTCAAAAAATCTATATATCATTTTTAGTATTTTTATAATAATTTTCTTTAAATGGGGTGGTTCCCCCTTCCCCTCCTCCTCTTCTTCACTGCTGTCTTTAGAGTTGATGACAAGATATTCTGATATCCTCATCCTTGCAATATCTAGACCTATAAAAATAATTAACTTCTCCCACCTTAGAAATATAGAGACAGAAACAGGAGTGCTTCACCCTGTAATTTATAATATTGCGGCACCGTCCCTTAATGTTGTAATCAGGCCTGCAAAGTCTTATCATGTTGTAGAATATAATGAACTTACTTATTCATTTCAACATCACATTTCATCTTAGTTGTTCTCCACATTACTTGCTTGTCCCTCCCCTTTTCTGGAAGAGTGGCAAGAACATAGAAGTTTTCTCATTCTTTCTTATTCCTTTTCTTCACCTTCTTTCAGCTCAGGGCTTGAGCTGAGCCAACAGACTGATCCAGGAGGCTGGGGGATGATTTGCCTTTGCTCCCTAGGAGTTTAAACATGTGTAGTTTTTACCCTTTTTTTTTTGGTGTGTGTTTTTAAGAATTGATTAAACCTAGCTGTGTGTTTGACACCAGTAGGTTGAGGGAGCACTTGGCTGCATGAGCAGGGGCAGAGGTAGGATGGGGAGAGAGGATGCTCTGTGCTTCCCATGCAGAGCCCCTGTGTGGCCTTGTTGCTCTGACCATTTGAGTCTCAAATGTTGCCACTAAAAGTGTCTGCCAGAGACTGGGAGGGATAATTGGGATGGAATGCTCCAGCTCTGGAAGGGTTCAAGGTCAGATTGGACCAGACTTTGAGCAACCTGGTTTAGTGGAAGGCTTCCCTGCCCATGGCAGGGGGGTTGGAACCAAATGGTCTTTGAAGGTCCCTTCCAACCCAAGCCATTCTATAATTTTATAAGCAAGGATTGTGTTCCTTTTGGTTGCCTAGTGGACAATGGGGTGATTAATCTCTTTTTTCTGACCCTCAAAGCTGTCCATACTTAATGTAGGATTCATTTGATAACAGCTTATCCAATAGTGACGATTTTGGATTTCGATTTTGGATTTGGACAGTATTTGGAATCTGGTACACTTTTATTATATGAGAATCTGGAGGAAAAAAGAATAAGAAGTGCCAGGAAAATGGGTATAGCATGGAGGGGAAAGGTTCTTTTCTGAGGGAAAAGGTTCTTTTCTGCATTCTGTTAGAGATTATGATTAAGAAAGAGCTCTTGTCCCCCAGGATGGAGCTGATCCTGACTCATTCCCTTTTCTGTGTAGGAGCAATGCAAGGACATGTTGGGAGCCATGGCCATGGGGAGGGCCTGTAGCTCAACTTTGCTCACAACATCTCTTGCACTTTGATTTTTCAGAGCCTGGCACAGGTCTCTGGCATTGGGTCTACCCATTTCTTGGGCCAGACATATATAGAAATGTTAAAACCCACCAGCAGAAATTTATTTTAAAAAATTATTTGTGCACGGTGTTAAGCATTTAAATAACTCCAGTGATTTTAGCCCTGCTGAGCCCCAGGCTGCCTGTTAGTGTTTGTGAGCTGGAGGTTTGGGTGTGCAGGGGATGTTTTACAGCCAGCTCATCTCTACATCAGGTATTCTGCTAATGCACACTGACAGATATTTTGTGAAGCAACATTCAGTCTATTTATTGACCCCCTGCCCTCAAATGCATACATACAGCAGAGCATTCCAGCTGATATTTAATGCTGAAACATTTGTAAGTACTGTATATCCTATGATCTATTGGACTAATGAAAAAGAAGGTTTATCACTGCAGTCCAGTGTAAATCTGCGGATAACCTTACTGTACAGTCAATTTATTCCTTTAAAAGGTTTATTCCTTTATCAGGTGTTTGTAGAAGGTTTCACCATAAGTACAGCAGAGACATAATTTGCTGTGGGGCAGATTTATTTGTTTCACAGGGTTATTATTTTAACAGTCTGATAATCACCATGAGTATGTTTCACCATTTGCTGTTTCTGTGTGTATATGCGAAAGTGTGTTTATTCATTCCCTGAACAGGTTCATTTTCTTATCAGCTATTCATTTTAAAGAGTTTTATTACATATGCAGAGTGTGTAGGGTATGAGAGTGCAGTAATTTTATTAAGAGATTTATTTGGTGCCAGATATTAATTTAGCTGGCGTTTGCTGTAACACAATCATATGCTTTCACCTGGCCAATTTTCTTTCCATATCACAGTTTGCTATAAACAACACTTTCCCTACACTGCAGCCTTCAAATTCCCTTTTTTTCCATTAAAAAAAAAAAACAAAAAACCAAAAACTACAGGGAACTCCCTCACACTCTGCACCCTTTCATTTATTTTATTTATCATATTTGATTTTTTGAAGCCTCAGATTCAGGGAGAGGGGATCTTGTGAAGTAGCTTTTAAAAAATAAATATGCTTCAAGATTCTAAAAAGAAACTAAAAAGAAGGTTTCAGAAATGTCCCTCTAAGGGACACTTAGGAATTGCTTGAGTCTCAGCACGTGTGACTCACTGGAAAAATGCAGTAGGAGGAAGATGATACCAAAACAAGACTTTGGTTTACTCAGAGACTATATGGTTTTGGTGTTTTGTTATGATTTAACAATTTTTATGTTATGTAAACATTAGCTCTAGAAAGAAGAGGAAAGAAACTGTGCATAAACTGGAGGTGAGATCTGTCTTTAACTTGGCATAAAATGAAGCTATAAAATAGGGGAAAAAAATCCACCTGCATCACTGAGTCTCATGCTGGGGTAAAATAGAGTCTTATTTGAATCTTCCTGATGTCTGGGGGTGTTTCAGGCTGATTTCATAGAGGATGGCTTGCTGTCCAGTTGGTGGTTTAAGTCTCTCCCCAGTGCTGTCTGTAAGAAAGAGCTGCATAATAAAATCCGTGAGCCCTCTCTACTGTGTGCTCTGAAACACCTGGAGCTCATGGAGGAGACAGAGGTGACACTGCCCATCCCTGGGGCCAGGTGCACGTTTCCAGGCATAGAGAGGCTTTATTTTGGATTATTCACTTGAGAAAGAGCTCTTCTGTGGCAATGAGTCTTTCTGGTCTAGAGAATACAGGAATCAGTAAAAACTTTTGAGCACAGTTTGTGTTGGGTCAGGCCCCTAACTGCAGGGAACTATTTCTAGTAACAGCATAAAAAACTAAACTGGAATCTTCTGCATAACACCACAGCTATCTTCTGATTCCTTATCTGTCTCATTTCAAGAAGAATGTTTCTTGATGCTTGACTGGACTCAAAAGTGCAAAAGCATTTTTGTCAGCAGCACAGTCAGTAATGTTTAATGTTGAGTCTTCTGAGATCACTGTAAGATCCTGGATAATTAAAGAAATTGTATAGGTGCCTCAAACCAGAATCTGGAGTCCATATTTATTCAGAAATGGAAACTTCTATTGGAGATAGAAACTTCAGAGAACCTCTGAGCCTCTACACTGCCATACTGAGGCGAAGAATCATACTTGGGCCCTTTTTAAAAATATTTTTTGATGGAAAGTAAGAATTTTACTTAGAACTTGGCAGTTGACAACTTCCAGACCTTGGACCAAAGTTACATCCAATTTTAAAAGTTTATCTGTAACTGTCTTCTAAATATATATTTTGATCTCATTATGCACATTGGTTTTTAATTTCTCAGTACTTCTTAGGGTTTGTATTATCTTCTAACTTTCTCTTGGTGCTGTTGTTTTCACGTTTTCTGTGTTGTCTAAGCCAACTTTTCCTTGAATTGCCTGAAACTTTTTCAAGTAGCAAGACAACTATTACACTTAGCAGTATTTCATTCTAATTGAGGAGCAATATAGCTGAAACCAGGTTATCAATACAAGATCAAAACTATTGATGAACACACAAAAGTAAATCAACATTTGTCTATAAACAGCATAGTCCATTTAACAGATGCAATTAATACAACTTAAACATTCAACCAGATATCAGTTAATATTTGCTGCTTTTTTTTTTTTTTCCCAACAGATGTCCAGGGAATGGTAAAATAACCTGCCAAAATTCATTGTCAATGCCAGTATTTATTTCCCAGATACTTAAAGTATGAAGTCAGTGTCAGAGCTGATCAAAGAGCTCCATTTCCACAGAAGTTTTGGGAAGTATTTTCTGGTTTGTGATGAAAGATATCACAGTTCTTCAAACTTATTTTCTAAAACAGAGCAATGTTAAAATACCAGACCTGCACTCAAAAGAGCAGAGTTTTGTTTTGTTTATTCACTGAGGTGTTTGGAGAATCCATCCTGATTCATGAAACAGTTTTCTTGATGAATTCTTGCAATCAATATTTAACTGCAAATCATTTACATTCTGACAAAAATGTATCTCAGAAGAAAGACTGTTTAATTGCAAATATTTTTAACAGCTCTAGTCTGAATGAAACTACTCATCAATTTGCTCCTCACTGACTCATTAGTATGATATTAAATCTATGACTACAGTGAAAAAAATCAGCTGTGGGTAATTGAACCCCTATTGTAACGAACTGTGTTAAAATGTACTTAGTTATGCTCTAGATTAATGTTATTTGTTAAGTCTCCTAAGAGGAAATTAGAAGTTAAGTTTTGTTTTCATAGTGTTAATTATTACTTGTGATACTGCCATGCGACATCCTTGACTCATTAAGACTTTTCAGTGGGCCTGGATAGTGGCAAGTGTGTTCTTAGTGGGTAAATAGAATTATAAAGGAGGAGCAGAGAAAATGAAAAACAGTAAAACTGGGCAGGTATAACATTGGGTGATGGACCCAGAGTCAAGTTTTGCCCAGGAGATGTTTGCTAACTGAAAAATGATGGTGATTTTTTTGGAAGAGGGAAAGACAGCCCAAAGACACTGAGGGTCCAGCTGCTGAGGTTAGTCTGGAACTATGAGAAAAATGTGTGATCTTTATTGTGTATCAGTTCAGAGAGAAGTGTTCATAAACTTTCAAATGTTTTCAGTATATGAGTCAAAGGAAAAACCCTGCATTATTGACTACAATGTACCTTCTCCTACCTGATTCTGGGAGTCAAATAGCCATGAGTTTATCCAAAGTTTGAAGGAAAGTTGTCTAGGTCCTGTGGGAACAAAGCAAGGCACCATGGCCAAACCCTTATATTTGTGATTCTGCTCTTCACATAACTGCATCAAGACCCCCAAAGTTGGCTGTGAAGAAATATTCCTTTCACCCCACAGAACCATCCTAATTTACATCCACCTGCCCTTGCTGCCCATTCTCTAATGACACCAGGGCAAAGCTGCCTGCTGTGCTTTGGCTCCATTGCAGGCTGAGACCAGAAGTGAGGGAAGGTTAAGAGAGAAGAGATCCAAACATCTGAAAACATCAAAACTCTGTGCAAAAATCCCTGACAGTAAACTCATGTTGTATGTTTTATACTGCAAATATATGACACTGCAGTGCTACATCAGTCCTTACCATCTCCTTTTTCAGGGTATGGATGTGTGTGTGTGTGAATAAATATGGATTTGAGGGAAAGGAACACTGGGGATTTTTTTCCTTTGGTCCAAGTACTACTAGACCAGAGATAAGACTGTTTTGGTAGCCTCAGCTCTTTTATTAACAGTGAAAGATTGCTCTGAACTGCACCTACTCCAAAATTGTTTTTGCAATAACAAGCAATGGCCCTTGATAGATTATTCTTGTGTGCTTGCCCTGAGAATTTTGGTAAGAGATAAGCAATGAGATTAAGACCATGCTTGTTTTCAGACTCTGATATTTAGGTTTGATATTCATGTGAGCACAAATGGTAAATGTTTTTTCTCGATGTGGCATCTGCTATGTGGGGTTTTGGGTGCCTTCACATTTTTTGGTAAACAGAATCAAGTCTTTGCACAAGTCTTGTGAAGGTTCATGAAAACCCCATCAATATCAACAATGAAAACAACAGATCTGTAGACTTTTAAAAGGAAATGAGAACATTTTGAGTTATGAAGATATTAAAAAGTTTGATGCAATCAAAGAAGCTGAAAATAGCCTTATAAAGCAACTATCTAATTATTATTGCCTTTATACATGTAATGTATATACAATCAATCATATAATAATTTTATATTAAATACAAGTATTTTATAGTCAGCATATAGTCAGAGATCAGGCCCACTCAGGGATATAATCTATTTGGCTCTGAGGGTCTGCTGGAATGATAATCTGTGCTTGCTACAGGTCTGAGAATAGCTCAGAGCAGAATCTTTTGTTGAACTAAAGGATGCTCTGATATTAAGTCTGTTTCAACTGCTGAATCAAGCCAGAGCTTTGTAATCCCTTGTGATTTACAGTATCAGTTTAAAACTGAAATGTTATTTGATCAGATTTGAGGATGTTAACTTCCACCTTCTATAGCACTTTATCTGCATCTGACCATGTCCTGCTGAATAACAATTCACTAAAGAACGTGTATCAACCTGAAGTAATTTAAAAAGAAGAATTATGCAAATGATCTCTCTTTATTTGGCTGTGCAGTGAGAGATCTTTCAAAGAAAAGAATAAGATGTAATTTCAACACACTTAGAAGTGGTGCTTCCAGGGGAAAAGGAAGTCTTTGAAGAAGCAATTTGTAGGCAGAGGTATTGTGCTAGAATGTGTAAATTGATGATTATTTACTAGTGAGCCTGTGAAGGAGAGAAACACATGCATCTTTTATCAATGGGTGGTTGCTGCATGAGAAGCAGAAATCATGATGTTTTTTACAGTGGCTATTTTCACTTCCATTGCTTGCCAAGGAGCTTGTAGTGTTGATCTCTCCATTTAAACTACAAAACTAGAAGAAATAATTTAAAATGGCAGTTTCCCACTCTGCAGAAGCTTGAACATCTGGGATGGCATCACTGTGTAATACAGATTGTTTTTTAATGCCCTCCCAAATTATGAATTCTTGTCAGCAGAACTATTTTCACCCAGCTGAAGGCCAGAAGGCATTTTTAAGTTTTGAAGGGATAATTTGATCTTTCACCTCTGCTTGGGAAAGAGCTCAGCTGAGTTCCTTGTCTTTGAGGAGACATTCAATATGGAACTGCAGCCATGTTCCCCTTTGCTCCTCATCCTCTGCACCCTTGAGTCTTGTATCTGCCTTTGCCTCTCTCCCGTGGAAGAACAAAGGCAGCACTGGAGGCTTGAGTCCCCAGAAATGAAAACAGGCCTGGAACCATCTCTTGCCTTGTGGGCAAACCTGAAGGGCAATTAAATGGTGCAGGAGAGCTCCCCATAGAGAGAAAAAGTCCACTAAGAAACTTAGTTAAGACCTTTAGGGAATGGATCTTTAGAGTCTTTAAGGAATGAATCTCTCCTTATCCCTTGTGCCACTTGCCAGCTCAGCGTGTGGTTGCATGGCTGAGAGCTCAAGCATTTGTGTGCAGCTGGGCTGAAGAAACCATCCTCATTTTGGACTGTAACACCAAAACATCTGTCCAGACAGTGGTAATGCATAAGAGCCCTGATGTCCCTTAAAACAGAGAGCACAAATATGATGAGAAGGCTTCAAAACCTTTTTTATTTCTCTCTGGAGAGGAACATGTTGAATCAGCACACTAAATGCTTCTTAATATATATATATTTAAGGGATTATTAGACTTTTTCTGGATTTGCTCTGAAAATCCAAGTAAAATGGAATATCCAAATTATCACCAGTGCAAGAGACCCTTTCTGCTGTTTTATCTCTAAGAAAAAATGCTTTCTTCATGCCAGTCCTCTGATGTAAGCATTGCTGTAGATACGCCACTGTTTAAAAAATGGGCTGTTTACTGTTTGGATAGCTTCAAAGAGAGAGTTTTTCCCCCCTGGAACAAAGCTTTTCCTTAGCAAGATAAGTACAAAATGTTTAATAGTGCCTCTCTTCTTCGCTCTCAAGATTTCTCTTTCTCTTTTCCCCTTTATCTCTGCCAACTCATATGTATTTTTAAGGGGACCTGATAGGCCAGTGTCATACGTTCACACCAGCTTAACAAATGATGCCATTTCCATGTAATGAATGGAAAGACACTGATACCATTAGGTCAGATGGACCAAGTGCTATCTGAGTCACTGCAAATGTGCCTTGCACAAACTCTCCCTTCCTGAAGGCAGAGAAGTGGTTGGACCATCTCTGTACTTTTGTCCCACTGATTTTATGGGCTGTACAAGGAGCCAAAGGAGGGTAAAGGAGTGAGGGTTTTCTGCTGATCTGAATGCCAAACACCAGCCCTGAGGTACCAGCACTGAACATGAATGCAGAGAAAGCACAGGACACAGTCTATGGCTGTTGAGCTGCTCAGTAGAATCCTAGAATGATTTAGGCTGGAAGGGACTTAAAGATCATTTTTTCCAACCCCCCCACTGCCATGGTCAGGGACACCTTCCCCTAGACCAGGTTGCTCAGAGCCTCATTCAACCAAATTGTTAAAGAATATCTTGCTATTATTAAAACTTTCTCTTCCTCTTCCTTCAACCATCCTAGATTATTTTTGGTACCTTTAAAATCTTTCTGGTTTGCTCACACATTTATATGAGCTACCAGAGCTGTCTTTAAATATTTAGTATGCTCCCAGGATTTTTCCTTCATGTGTTATAGTGAAAAGTTCCCTGGTCATTACTGGGTTAATACATTCTGTGGCAGAATTTTTGCTTTTGCTGTCTGACTGATATAGACCAGCCAAATCAATCTTAACATGAGCAGATAATTCCAAGAAAACCATGACTAAACAAGAACTGCAGTAAATTACGTTTTTCTTGCAGTGAGTAATAGTAATCCTGTCATAATAGTTGTGTTTTATTTGTGTTGGAATGATTTTAAAAAGTGTTGGAAGTAATACTCTGGAGTGGTGTAAATTTGATTGAACTCCTCCATAGGAGTTTAGTCTGGTCTGTAGTTTGAGCTAAAGCCTGCTGGTTTCTTGCTCCTATCTTCTGAGGATCTCTTATTATTCCTGGCTGAAATGTCTACAGAATGTTTGCATATATATAGTACTAAAAAGATAACATCATTATGCTTTTGTATTTTTTTATATGTTAGATGTTTTAGGTGACTAACATTTGTTTTATCTTACAGATATGAAACAGCACATCTATAACTTGCTACTGTATTGAATAGATTAGATATCAAACAAGTATTGTAAATGAAGTAGGTTTTGATTATAACTGTATAAATGAATTGACTATCAAGAAATAGAACTGTAGAAATATTTCTCAAAATAGAAGAAAAGCAAGAAAAAAGGAAGAAAACTGTGAATAGCTTATTTTAACAACTTTCTTTTTTTCATTGTGGTTTAAATAAGTAATCAAAATCTGAGAATTTAATTGCTCCATCTTTATTTCATTGAAAACTGCAGGAGTTTTAACAGATTGAATTAACTCAGGAATGAAGGCAAAATCTCTTTGCATCCAGATTTACCATATAGCTCTTGCTGCTCATTTCAGACTGGAATTGAATGCCTCTTCTTTCTCACTGAGTAAATCACATCACCTCTTCAGGCCACACATGTCTGCATGGTACCACATGTGATGAGGCACTTGCCAGTGCAGAAAACGTTTGGGAGACTGAATTCCTCCTGGTTGCGTTGGTTTATCTCATGTACCTGATAAGTACAGCTGAATTCCAATCCTTTCCTACACCACCAGCAGAATAATTAACCAGGCCAAGCTCCCAAGCTGGTGTGTCAGGACAGAGCCCCTGGTTTCTGGTGTGTTTCAGGCTCTGGGGAAGCCTGGACAAGAAGACAGCAGAAGGTTGCAGGGTATCTTGGATGCAGGGAGCTGAGGAAGAGAGAGGGACTGCTAAATAAACCAGATAACTATTGTCATTGAAACTGATAGTATTTCTGTTCCCCTGGTGCTTCTTTTAAGCAGATTACACCTTCTCAGTTAGAGTCTAGGACAGCTTGATTCATTGAGCCCTTCCTGCACTCACTTGGGTATGATGCATTCAGATTACGGTGCCTGGAAGAAGTTTGTTTGCTCTGGAGTGCAATTACAGTTTTTTACTGGTATTTATAGAGCCTCAGCTGATATATCACTGCAGATTGCCATAAAAAGTACCAGCAGCATTCTGCTGCCTGGGTGTTAAACAAAGAATACAATAATATTGTCTTCTACAGGCAACAAACAGGTCCCTTGCAAGCCAATGCTTTTGCTTTTACTTTTACTTAATGCTTAATGTTTCTGTTCTTATTCTAATTGCTCCTGCTTATTCCTTACTAAGTCTTTCTAAGAAAGGAGGGGTAATTGCACACAATTTAGGGCATTGCAATGCAGCAAAGGAAATGTCCTTTAGGTTAAAAAGGTTAGGACATTAGTATCAATGCTTTATTTAAGTAATAATATATAACAAGCTTTGCAGTTTTTTTGTAACAGCAGCAGGGTTGGGGAATATGGTGAGTTATTAGGCCTTTTTTTGCATACTTTCTCACTTTACAGGTTCAGGTAATAATGAAAGAAGGATGGAATTTCTACACTTTGTACCAATTCCATCAGAGATTTAAAAATAATAAAAGCAATAGTGGCAAAGAATCCCTAATTTTATAATTACTGCATTTTCACACAGTAATCTATAGACACATGGAGGTGCCCCTGATGTGCTAATGAATGCTTTGGTTAATGAGTAAAAGCAAATAAATTTATTAGCACAGTATCTTTCTTAAAACAAATAAGAGTAGTCACAAAATAAAAATGCTTTCCAACATACAAGTGTAAAAGTCTCAAGAAGTTGATTGTGTCACATGCTAAATACTGGCTCCAATCCAGCAACACATTTGAGCCAGTGCTGGACCCCAAGGCTTGCAGGACCATTTTTTTTAGTTGTCAACTTCATAAAAATATGAAAATGTTATTGATTGAGATATGTCTGCCCTTCAAAGGTAGTAACAGAAGAGCCACAGAGCTGTGCTTTCTGCTTGTAATGTGTAATTCAAAAAGGATTAATGGGAGTTGGCCATTTGCTTTTTTTGGATTGAATGTGATAGAGTTTTGATATTTTCAATGTTTTGCTTTATAGGCAGAGTACATGTGTCAGTATTCCCCCACCTTGGGAAACAATTTCTGAGTGAATACATAAGCTGTTTTCAGGTTGAACACCCCCAGACATTACTCCCAATTGCAGAAGGTGTATTCTGCCAGATTCCAGCTGAGGCCAGGCTCTCTCTGGTGGTATTATAGTTTCAAAGATGAAACATAGTCTCCCTGATTTGACAGAACTGATGTAAGGATTGACCAGTGGTCATACTCTAGAGAGAATGAAATTTGGTACCATCAGATGCCAAAGACATACAGATGAAAGACAAAATAAGCAGGAGTAGAGTTTTAAAACTAGATTATTTATTTTTCTATAATTAAATACAGAGTTTTATTACAAATTTAAGAAATATTAAACCATTTAAAAAGTATTTCAGGCATTCTATTTTATGGGTTTCTGAAGAAAGTAATTTTGCATTTAAAAAGCCTTAATATTTAACACAGAAACAGTAAAAATATTTTCTTTTTATCTGTTTTTTTGTAAGAAGGAGAAGTATTCCCTTGGTTACCCATGTATTTTACTGTTCATAAATTAAGGGAAGAAAACTTACTGAAATGCAAAAGAATTTTTTTTAGATGCAGATGTTAAAAAGGAAAATGAGCCTTTGCAGATTTTGGTTTTGCTAAGAAGCTCTAACAGGGATGGTAATTCCAGTCACAATGGTGAAAAAAATCCATGTTCATCATATCAGGAACTGCAGCAACCAGTTCCACCTTGCAAAACTCCCAGCACCGTTTCTTGGAGCAGGGCTTTGCCTGATGAGTGCTAAGGGTTCTCCATCACCAGCCCTGCCTGCAAGTAGCACATTCCTCTTCCCTTTATCATCAAACCCTGCTCTTCTGTCTTCCCTTTGCCAGTGGGCTCGTGATTCAGGGATAGTCAGCTTCTGGTTGAGGCTTAACAGTGAGATTTTTATGCAGCTTAACAGTGAGATTTTTATGCAGCATTTATCTTTTAAGAAACTACATATATACAGAATTGCAGGGTATGTGTTTTGCTAACAGCACTGAGAAATAAATGGGTCATTCTTGGTGCTTTCCAACCTTAATAATGTCTTTTTCATATCTGTCTCACTTATATGAGCTATTCTGCTGTTCCCTTATATATTTCTTTTTTGAAGTTTGAGGAGATATATTTTTTTGTTTCACTGTATTGCATCAAGAATATTTTTAAAGAGAATTAATTAAATTGAGAAACCACAAAATATTCAAAGATACAGCATTCTTAAACCTGGGACAGTTTTTAAAGGCCTTCCAGGATATAAAAATATCAGAAAGCAAGTTCTTCTTGATGACAAAAGATGATATTCCCTATCAAGGGCAATGATAGAACAGCAATCTTGGACAGATTTGATATACTTTGAAGAGCAAAACTGTTATCAGTAGGAATTCAAGATAAAGTTTACTGTAGAAAAGCCCTGCTGACAAACTTAGCAAACATCAGTGCTTCCTATGCCAGAATGTAGAAAATGAAATGGTAAAGCAGGCAGCAGAAGGCTACCATTAAATGATGGTGAAAGGGAATTGCTCCTGTTCACATCCTAAAAAATAAAAGCATTCACAGGGTTTATTGGAAAAAAAAGGAAATCTCATTTCCATACAACTCAGATAAAAAGGAAAGCTACATTTCACAAATCCTGTGATGAGCCCTTTATGCCTACAAATTTTGGCCAAGGGACCAAGGTAATCTTTTAAAAATGAACGGATTTTCTTTAAACCACCAAAAAAAGACAAGAAAAATTCAGGCATCCTCTTGATCAAAATTCTCCACAGTAGATTACCTTCAAGTGATAAATGAACTCCCAGAGAAGATGAATGAGTGGCATGAACCCCTGTATATACTATTCACTAACTGCAGGAAAGATCTTAATTCAGCTGAAAGGAATTCTGTCCTGGAGACCTGTCAAGCTAAAGAGACAGAGCATGGATGATTACATTCAGCATCTGAGAAACTTCAGCATAATTGTATCAACTGGGTCAGATTTAACTGTGGAAAGATCAAATCAGTAAGTGAGAGGTGCAAGGTGGAGTGTCTTGTTCTGAACCCATGGTGACTTCACCAGGGAGGGAAATGGACTGTACTTGAATGGAGAGGGTGAGGAGGTGGGCTTTATTAGAAAAATGAAGAATAGACAGTGAAGGTGAATTGGCAGAGAAGGGGGTGTTGAAGTTGGGACAATCAGAAAACCAAACAAATAAAAAAATCCAGAGGACAACTACAGGAAACTGAATTAGGACTGAAAACTGCTTTGAATACAGGCCTGATCTCAGCCAGGCCCACTGTGCTCCCATGGAAGTGAAAAGTCATTTTACTCAAGAATTTTACCAGGACATGAGTATCAGAAATGAATTAGAATTAATTTTCTTGTAACACAATTGGCACAAGTTGAGCTCAGTTTTCATGCCAGGGAGTTCCTTTGGCCAGGATGATGCCTGTGATGCCTTGGTTCCTCCCTGCTGTCCCTGCTGCTCTCCTCCCCTACAGTCAGAGGGAGGCTCATGTATGCTCCTGCCAAACTTGGGAAAAACCACTGTCTGGGCATCTTTATCATGCAATTTGTCATGGAAGGGAAAGAGGAGAAGGTGAAGATGGTGTTGGTCCTGAGAGCTGTGCTTCTGGCTTCCCTTTACCTGGGAGCAGGAGCAGTGTGGGTGCTGCACCAGTTTTTTATAATCATGTAGCATATTTCTAGTGATAAAGGGTAAACATTTAGCAGTTACTAGCTATCCCAGTTATGTTACAACTAGTAGATAATATCTGTGTCTCCTGAATTTCCTTTCTGCTATTAGAATATGTTCTTTCAAATAGCAAACTGCCTATCACTTACTAATCTGGCCATTGTGTAACTAATACAATAAATATGTCTCCTGTAAAGTGCAGTGAAGTAATGAGCAATTTAATGAGTTAAGCAAAGAAAGATAGAAAGTGAAAATAAGAAACCATGGAAACTAGCTCACTAATCCTAGCAGAGTGCCAGCAGACTAATGAAGACAGACGGAGAGTGAAAATGAGAATAAAAAGGAGAAACAGCTCACTGAAGGCAGAGATACAAGATATCTGTGTCTTTAAAAGATTTCTGTGCCTGCTCTTTGCACTAAGCCAACATTTCCCTTTCCCACAATTGCCAGAGAATGGTTTTCTGTCAAGGAAAGTGACTCAAAAATGCTGTTTACAACCAGATCCTTTTACTGTCCCAAATCTCACAGTTAGTTGGAAATTGCAAGTAAATGGTAGTATCTAGAGGTGTTAGGAAGATGACCCCTCTTTCCTTCCTCCTTTTCTTCCCCTAGATTAAGAAGTGATGAATCAGCATCAAAACTCCATGACCACATTTCTGGCAGAAAACATAAAATATACAATATACATACAACCTCTGTAGGTGCTGATGTAATCTTGGAGTCAAGTACAGCCTCCTGTAGCCATGGTCTCCACTGGGTTCTCTCAGACCAGATCCTGATCCAGCGTGCGCTCTGCACCCAAATTTAGCTGGTACTGGAATCAGACTGTCCTCATTTCCCTTATCTTTGGGAATTTAACTCCACAAACCCAGTGTTTAACAACATGGATTTTGTCTTTAATAATACCCTGGAGTGACAGGACACAGGCTGGATCAAGGTGTTCAGGCAGATCTTGAGGCGGTGTCAGGTAAATGAGGCTGTTTATGAGGGATCTGTTATAGCCAGTTCAATAGTTTATAATTTAAGACTATGTTCTAAACTAGGGGTGGGGACTCTCATGTAGTGGGTTAATACATACATGACCTTTAGCACATCCTGACCTTCCTCAGCCTGAGATAATGTTCCATAACAAATTTATTGTGTCAGGGAGATGATTTGTCAGCCAGCAGAAGTAACTGGTAGGAACAAAAGGGAGTAGGGACTGAGAGGAGTCTGCTGGTTGGGGATGCTCTTTTATTTATTCTCTGCATCCAGATTGTAATTCTTCATGTGCAATGTCTGAATCCCCACCTGTCCTGGGACTGAAAGCTGATGGGCACTTCTGGCTTTACTCATCTTCTGCTTGGTCTTGTAGTTTCTCTGGCTGTCCCTTTACTCCATAAGCTGGGAGCTTATGGTGCTCCATAAGGTGGGAGCACAGTGCCTTGTCTGCTTGGCTCTGACCAGGTGCTGCCCACTGCAGCTCTACCTGCCATGCTGTAAGTTAATAAGTAATAATTCATCCATAAACCAAATTCTTCCTTGTCAAAAGCTTGGCAAGCAATAAGCAGCTTCAGATAATTTTTGCACAAGAAATTCGCTATAAATTCAGATATGTAGATCTATTCTGATCCTGGACACTTTGGAAAGCAGAGTGAGAGTATTTGAGGTTTTAAGTCACTTTACTGAGCTTTATTTATGTTCTCTGTGTTAAGACATCTAACAAAAAAAAAGCTTTTTACAACCAATACTTTGTATAATTTCAAACAGAACTGAGGTTTGTATCAGAGGAGGGAATATGGCTTAAAAAAGATTTTCTTGTGAATGTTTACTTGACTAAAAGTGACATTGAGTCAATGGTTATGTTTCTTTTTTAAAGAAGTCTGCATATAAACAGTCTGCTTTGTGACTGTTTATAGACCTCACCTTTTATGTGGTATCTAAATGTGTTAGAATTTTTTTTATATAAAAGGACTTTTGAAGTGGATTTCAGAATCACAGAATCTGCTAAATTGGAAGGGAAGCAAAAGTATCATCAAGTGCACCTCTCCTGGCCCTGCACAGCCCCATCCCCAGGAGTCACCCCCTGTGCCCCAGAGCATTGTCCAGACACCCCCTGAGCTCTGCCAGGCTGGTGCTGTGACCACTGCCCTGGGGAGCCTGCTCAGTGCCCAGCCACCCTCTGGGGGCAGAACCTTTTCCTGATATCCCACACAAACCTCCCCTGACACAGCTTCAGGCCATTCCCTGGCTCCTGTCCCTGTCACCACAGAGCAGAGATCAGGGTCTGTCCCTCCTGTTCCCCTCACGAGGAATTTGTAACTGCACTGAGGTCTCCTCTCTGTCCCCTCCAGGCCGAACAGACCAAGTGCCCTCAGCCTCTCCTCACACGGCTTCCCCTCAGGGCCCTTCCCCATCCTCGTGCCCTCCTTTGGGCACTCTCTGACAGTTTCATGTTTTTGTTATCTTGTGGCACCCAAAGCTGCCCCCAGCACTCGAGGTGAGGCCGCCCCAGCCCCGAGCAGAGCGGGACAATCCCTCCCTTGCCCGGCTGGCCATGCTGGGCCCGATGTCCCCGGCACAGGGATGTCCCTCCTGGCTGCCAGGGCACTGCTGGCTCACCTTCAACTTCCCACTGCCCAGGAGCCCCAGGTGCCTTTCCCTGGCACTGCTCTCCAGCCCCTCATTCCCCAGGCTGTCCGTACACCCAGGGCTGCTCCATCCCAGGTGCAGAATCCGGCACTTTCCCTGTTGAGCCTCACATGGTTGGTGATTGCCCAGCCCTCACATTTGCTGAGGTCTCTCTGCAGGGCCTCCCTGCCTTTGAGGGAGTCAACAGCTCCTCCCAGCTCTGTATCATCTGTGAACTTGCTCAGTGTCCCTTCCAGTCTTGTGTCCAGGTCATCCTGTGTCCAGGACATTGAAGAGCAGAGATCTGAGGATGGAAACCCGTGGAACCCCACTAGTGACAGGCCACCAGTCTGATGTTACCCCTTCTTTAGGACTTGCAGCCTCCCATAGAAACAAACACTGTGAAACACAATATGTTGATGTGACCTTGTGTGTTCCATGAAACTGAAAACGGACTTTTGAATATGGAAATTTGCAGCTCATTAGCACAGACAATCCGCAGTACTAATAAAGCACACAAAATTATCAGCAAAAAATGTGATGGAGCAAGGAATGGTGGGATTTTGGGGTGCTGTGTTGTTTTCTTTTCCTTCCTTTTTTCCTTGCCACAATTCCTCTTCTCTTGGCAAAATGGGAAAGAAAACATGTAAAGGAGAAACAGAAGCCAAGGAAATAATATTTACTGATACAACATGTATTGGTTTTTGAAGCTGAATTCAGATAATTTTTGCTTAGCATTTTTACATATAAAAATTGAGGTTTTATATTTTGAAAAGGGCTTAAAAATACTCAGTTACAATATGTCACTGTCTATAAGAACAACACTGTCCTTTCATTTTTCTTCCTCATGGGATCTAGACCCTCATAGTCATATCAGCTGCTGCAAACACCTCACTTTTACACAGGTCTTTGCATCACATTTAAAACATTGTAGATATGACACAGGATGAATTGCCTGTCTTAATTCTCTGGCAAAGGACAATGGTTTTAATTTAAGGATCAAGTTCACCCATACTTTTATGAAATTAGCTCTGAAATTATATGTCTGCAAATATAATGCTGCCCTTACTGTGTCATAGTGCTACTGAGCACATTAATAAATTATTGCTGTCTCCTATGATTACAGTAAAATATTTTAAAATTAAATCCAGAGATGCAATTAAATTAATGGACTCAAGGAGAAATATAAAGCTATAGGATGTAACAGTGTAAAAGGCTATTTCATTGTTGTGTGAGCCTTTTGAGTATCAGATGGATTTTCATTACCAAGAGATCTGAATTCTTTTAGATCCCACTTTGACATTAAAGGCAGGATACCATGACAGTAATGCTTAATATTAAGGTACACATATACTCCATAGCTAAGGGAAGATTCTCATTCTTGGACAAGCATTCCTAGCTCAGAGAGCTCACCCCTATTTTTCAGTGCATTCCTCTCTCCTTGCCCCATTTTATGTTCACCCACTGATTCTGTCTTCCCAGCATCCTCAGGGAAGTATCAGAAGTTACTTCAAGAGCTGCTGTGAAGTGGTATGAATTGTCCTTATTTCTGGAATTCACATTCTTATAAAGTAGAGACATTGGGAACAACAAAAATGAGGGGATGAGTCTAATGGGGGTAACCTGTATTACTGTATGTAGGTTTAGGTGTTCAGATACAAAGGCACAAGAACCTTCTTCAGTAACAGCACCACTGGGTGTCCCTCCTTGGAATCTCTTCCCTTGAAGAAAAATGGATTTTTGCTACTGCTTGCAATACAAAAACTTTGTTGCAATGAGGATATGAGCTCAAATATAGAACTGCAAATAATGTTTTCTATTTTCATTTTTATTTTAATTGGTGCAAGTCTGTGTGTTTGAAGAGCTGAGAATTTGGTAGAAGAAGGATATCAGGCTGTCAAATTGATCTCATGCCTACTGCTTGTGGTTTTTTATGGTTGTGTCTTCCTGGCAAATTAATCTCATAATAGTCAGTGTTGACTGTGGTCAAATGGTGTTATGTTGTTCTATTTTTCCTGGAGAATAGGAAGAATTTTTACAGGCTCTGTATTTCTTAAATAGTTTTTCAGTGCCCTCTGAAATATTTTGCTGTATTATACGAGTGATCATACATGAAATATCTATGAAGTAAATCAGGCGCAGTGGTTCAATACCATTTTAATTGAATTGTCTTTGTATTTAAATTGAAATAGTCAATTGCAGAGGTATATTTGCCCAGGAAACCCAGTTTGCAAACCAAATTTATTCTGTATCTAACAGAAAGAGACCAGCATAAAATTACAGAGCCAGGAGCCCCAAAAATTAGATGTGCATCTTTCCCACAGCAGACTGCCCCTTTAAATTGGTCTCAGAGAAAGAACAGTGCATTTATAATTTAGCTTGTCCTGAAGGAGAGCTCTTCTCCGTGGGAGGATCCTCTTTAATTACAACTTCACAGTAATAAGATGAGAAATGAGCAAGCAAGAAAGTACTGCTGGAATGAGACATGATAAATCAGTTTGTCCAGGAAGCACGTTTATACCAGATCTATCACCACATTCAGCACAGCACTATCTTTCTTATTTCAATAAGGAAATCTCATGAAGAAATTTTAATTGCATACTATTAGGTGAAAGTCAATGTCCCATAATGAGCAAAGTGAAACCTGCATTTTTTCTTCTTTTATCTTCATGCTTTGAGTTCCCAAGGATTAACACAAAATGATTTGCCCTTAAATTGCACCCTTTTTTTTTTTCCCCCCGTTCATTTGTCTGAAGGATGTAGATTTTAGGTAATTTAAAAGGCACCAAGCTTTTGCTATATGCTTCATGCTTGCAAGTTGGGAGTCAGATGGGAAAAAAATTTCCAATTTTCAAAGTCTCCTATTGTTAAGGGTGACTGAATGGCAGCCTGCAATTATATGATTTCAATGTAATTCATTCAGTAGGGAAGAGGTTGGTTCATAGATGCCTGGCTTAAAAGATTGGCATTGCTGTGTGATTAATTTCCAAAGTTTGGAGGTATTTTCAACAGCATACAAAGGAAGCATGTGACAGTGACATTTTCTGGATTTGTGCTAGGATTGCTTTATAATTGAAGTGCTGGGCTAGTGAGGATCACTATCATTGGAGGTTTATTTTTCTTAGGGTGAGTGTATGTTTGTGTGTGTAAACATACAAAATATAGAAATATGCATCCATAAAAGCACATGTGTGTTTATATATATATATATATATAAGCACACAGGAATGTGATATGTGGAAGTGCATCAGGGGATTTTATTGTGTTGATGTCTTGCACTTGTGCCTTAAATGCAGATTTTCAAGAGTTACTTTTTTTCTCTTTCACATAAGAAAGCTAATGATGAGGTTCATTCCTGAAAGAGCTGTAATTTAATGCTTGATTTAGGATATTTAAGAAAAAAAAAGGTATTTGTTTTTTTGAGTGAATTAAATTTGTGAATTATAGTTACAGGCAAAAATTGCTATAATGGGTAACTGGGAAGTACCTTCCTTACAACAGTTTTTTTTTGGTCCATTGTTTGTTATGGTCAATGGATTCCCTAATTACTTACATTTAAAGCTGTGCCAAATCTTCATTATCAGACATCAAACCACATGAACCTTACCCACACAGAAAAGAGCTGAAATGAGTCAGGAATGAAAACAGAGTGCTTTCAGCTTCCTACCAGAAGAAAGATGAACTACATTTCTACCACAAAGGACAGAGAAATTGAGGGTGACACTCTCAAAAATTTAAATCAAAAAGCAGTACATGCAATTTCCATGTCTCTTAACTGACTTCTCAATTTTGAACCCATAGGTTTTATGTTGCAAGTTTTGAATATAACTGTACCAATCAGAATGATCCATTAAATACAGGCTCTTGTTTTTGCTGGATTTGTATGACTCCTGGAGGTCAGCTTAGGAAGGAAGCTACACTGTGGGGGAAACCTGGGACTAAAGCTGGCAGTGCTGGCTGGAGCTGATTCTAGATGAAGATTTTCTGATTAATTGATTTATTTTCAGAAAAAGCAGATTGGCTATTGTTATTGCTGGACAAAACACCAGTTTCAGGAGAAAAGCTTCTTGAGATGAAGATCCCAGGGTCAAGTCCATATTCTTCAAGGTCTTGAAACACTGCGAAAGGTTTAGGATTCAGAAACACTTTTGAAGTCATGGCAGAGAAATACCACTCTCTAAATATAGATGTTTCTCTCTTCGGGCCCAGCCTGAACTTCATACCAGTACATGTGTCTTGAGGAATGGGCTACATAAAAGAGAGATGAGTAAAAAGGCAAGATATGAAACAAACATCAAATTTAAATATTTCTCTTGTGGAAAAAAATGTTGAGCGCTTGAAGCTTATGGGTGTTTAAACCCTATCTAGTACCAGTCTGATGGTCTGTATGGCTTAGAAAGGAAAAAAATTAAACTTGGAAAAATAGATAATCCCAGTCAGTAAATTTTTCCCAAAAACTGGGAAAAAAGACACGACAGTGCCAAGATCCTTATGCATTGCCCAACACCCAAATTTTCATGGTGATCAGAAGCCCTGGGGGTGATTTCACCCCGGGCAAGGCCATTTCTGCCTTCTCTTTCCTACCTGGTTTTGACTTGTGCTGAGGAATGGTGAGGTTCCTCGTTTAGCTCAAGTACACAGGATCTCACCAAGGGTAGTGACATCTCTATTCATCTGGGTCTCACTGCATTCTCAGTGTAACCCTCTCCTCAGGATGGGGTCTTTAGGAGGCCAAAATATTACAGGGCTGGAGATTGCTTTTGGCATTTCAGTACGCTAGGGTTGTCTTTTGAGTGAACCCAGCAGAAAAGTGCAGGGAAACGTGAAACAGCTGAGAGCCAGGGTTATGAAAAGATAAAAGCTGTTAAAAATGTCAGATTGCCTGCCTGGTGCTGGTGGCCACAGGCAGCAGAGCAGAGAGGAGGGGATGGAGAGGTGGGGATGGGGAGGCTCCCAGGGGTTGTTTGCCTCCCTCGGTGCAAGGTGGGTTTGTGTGATGGACACACACCATGTGGGGGAAATTCTCCTCTCAGTATGAAATGATTGTCTATTTGTTCTGCTTGTGGAGCTGCCATTAATGCCAGTGGGACTCGTGGAAAGAGTTCTGAACGGGAAGCCAAGAGCAACTGTGATTCAGAGATGAGCAATTTGCCCCATAATGAGAAGGCAGCTTTATGAGCTGTTTATTCAACTTGCTCTGTGCTGAAATTGAAACTCCTCAAAAATGGCCCATTTGTACGGTCACCTGGTCCCACTGCATCACACAGACATCACAGCTTTGGTTTTTTATTGCACACCTTCTGGGATGTCAGGGACACAGGGCTGCAAAGGGCTTATGTAAAAAGTCCAGACCACTGAGATTAGAATAAATTAAATGTTCATTCACAGAGCATAATTATCTTCTCACAACCATTTAATTTCTATACTTTCAAAGGAATTCCAGAGTTCAGCAGTAGCTAGTACAAAAAAATTTCAATTTGGATGAACACATACCCAGAGCAGAATCATAATATAAAATATGTGGTGGCAAATGCCTGTGATTTTTCCCACAATAGTGAAGAAAGGGATAACAAACAGGTTAACAACCTCTCCCATGGTACTAACTTCATAGTAAATATTGCCTAGTTGCCAATGATATCAGGTGTTTATATATGATTTCATGCCAGATGAAAGTGTCTTTTCAAGTATTAACACATGGAAAGTGCAGATTTTGTCCTTTTTTTTTCTTAGAGGTGAATTCACAAAATCATATACATGCAACTTGAGACAAGCAACTAAAAGTTGGTCTTATAATGATCACAGAATCATTAAGGTTGGAAAAGACTTCTAATATAATCCAGTTACCATTTACCTAACACTCATGATAGTTACTCTCAGTTGTTTTACAGTTATTGGCATGAAGAAAAAGAAAAAATTTCTGAAACTGCCCATTCTCCAAGATGAGATTAAAAAATGTTGGATGAGTGGGATTGAATTGTGTGTCAAAAGAGAAACAAAACAGAAAGATAACTGGTGATAGCTCATCACCAATATATGGGATAAAATAGAAGAATTTTACCAGATCTTCATGCATGAAACACATAGAATATACAGCTCTAGACTGAGGCATTTGCATCACATTGGTAATTAGGAAAGGAGAGATGGTGTTTGATTCTTGACCGGAGGATAAATGTTCCAAGCTATTATTACATTATATTTAATGTAATATAATACATTATATTTATTTATGCTGCAGTGATGCAAATGGAGAATTTTCATTTTGAATGAATGAGGCTGGTGGAATTTGTTACTATGTGGTGGCTGTGGAGTGGCCTCGGTGTCACAGTCTCTGAGGGCACCTGGATTCAATCCAGTTCCTGTTCTGTGCCAGGGACTGAAAAGACCTGTCTCTCCTATGCCACCTCTTATTTCCAGAGTGTCACAGGCATGCACAGATCTGTGAGGGTCTGGCTCTCTTTCTCTTTCTCCCTGTCTCTCTGGTCCAAAGCACATCCTAATTCTGGCACAGAGCAGAAAAGAGACTTGTTTTAGCTGTAGTTGTGTTTTCAAATGCCCTGTCGAGTGGGGCTTACACTGTTGTAGAAAGCTTGCTAGAGCCTTGCCAGGATGTGGGGTTTAGGTTAATGCAGCTGCTTGGAAGAATTCTCCCTTTGAAGTATATACTGGTGTTTTATTGACTTGGAAAACCACCTTTAATAACTAATCACCTTTGTGGACCACTGTAGCCCTTTAACTGTACAAAGGCTACTCAGTTATTTTTATCTCTAATTCCAACATTTATAGTTAAAACTTAGTTTGGGCACAAGCTAATCTATTTCAAGTATTTCTGCTTTTCTAGACAGTACAATTTCCTGGTTTTAGGAAATAAAACTCTTCCTGTAGATTACTTTTACTTAATTTATTTAGCATGGAGAAGTGCAGGCGGGGATTACATACACCAGACTACACACTAATATAGAAATGCTTAAATTTTGCCCTATCTCAGTAAATGCCTTTCCCTTAAGACTTAATGTTCCTCTGATTTCTCTGTTTTAAAAGTTTTGAATTTGTTAAAATTACTGCTAATTTGAATATACGGCTGTACTCTCTCTGAAACCTAATGAAAGACTGTGCAATTAGCAAAGCTCTTTTCCAGTAATAAGTTCATTTTGTCTTCTTGCAGCAATATTGAAGAAAAAAATCACTGTTCTGTGATACCATGGTGCAAAGCTTGTGCAGGACATTGTTAACACCTGTATGGAAGATATAAAGTCTCATATTTTAAACCCACATGTGCTGTTTGCCTGAATGTGGGAGCATCTGCTGACTCCAGGAGGTGCTTTTTTCTGGGGGAGATGACCTGGTTAGCAAATGTAACAAGTTTGGTGAACTAGTAATCTGACTATCATGGAGCAATGTGGTTCTTACAATTTCAAAGCAATCTCATGAAATTCCTGCACCTACTATGCTTTTGATGTGCCTTGGAAGACTCATAGAACAACATGAAAAGATATGTTTTTTCCCTAAAAGGATTCTTTCAGGATCAGAAATATGAGGACAATGAAATCCTTTAGAATTTTTTTTTTCTTTCCCCAGATTCAGAGCTTTTAGTGTTTTCTGCAACACCTGTCTATATTGGATGAAAATACATTTACAACCTAGAAAAGTAGAACAAGGCCTTAGTAGATAACTGTCCTTAATTCTGTGATTAAAGACATCCAGTCCTGGCTGTAAGGGTACTATGGAAATACTCGAACAGCTAAAATACTTGAATTTAGCAGTGGAAAAAGATCTTTATTAAACCTGGAGAATTCATTCAAGTCTTGATCATGGTGGGACCTTCAAGGGTGAGCTAACCTCTCCAAGGTGGAAGGAGGTTTCCTCCCTGAAGATTCCTTGACTCAACAACCCATCCACACACCTTGTATACCCACTTTCTCAGCCCACTGAATGCAGTGATGAAAACTTGGTGTTACTTGACCTTTTCATCTGATTAAAATGCTTGGTGCTGGGATTAGCTGAGTTTGGACACCACCGTGGCATTTTGAATTTGGGATGACTATGTAATATCAATTAAAATGACAGTGACAGGGCTTTTCTTGTACAACTCTTTAATACAAGCTGTAAGACACAGAGGGGCTTGGTGCTTTCTTTGTGGCTCGCTTCTTTCCTACTCTCTGTATTTTCAACTAAGGGGACACGGTCCCCTGCCAGTAGATGCAGGCTATTTAAATGCTCCATTGGAGAGGGATTAAAGTTTATGCAAGGTCACTGGGGATGTGATAATTATAATCACAGGTTTTTGGCTCCACAATGACAGCCATTTGTTATTTTCGCTCGAGTAATTCCTGCAGCTTGGAGCTGTTGACAAGCGTGCACTGATTTACTGGCCCCCCCAGGTCCCAAGGCAGTGTCCGCTCTGAAGTCTGACACCTCTGCCTGGCTCCTGCTGCTTTCAGTATCTTTTCTGCTGTGAGCTGCAATACTGACTGAAAATTGGAGAAAAATATTGTGTTAGTTTATAATGGGATCAGAGAGAGAGAGAGTCGTAGGGTTGCTGAGTTTGTTACTACTCTGCAGCTTCCCCACTCTCCTTCCAGGGCTGAGCATTTGTTTCTGTGTTGTGAGGGGATTAATAAACTACTGATATGATTTACAGTGTGAGACCATTGGAGTATTTTTGTGGTGGAGAGGCCTTGAGAGCTTGGATGCAAAGATCAAGAGCAAAAAAAAAAAAATCCATTCTTTTGAGCAGCAGATCTCCCTTCTGTCTCTTCAGCCTCCTCATCTCTCTTTCCCTTTCTTTTTGATTTATGTTGCCTTATTTTGTTTGTTTTTGCAATCAGAGGTAAGAGCATTTTAATATATATTAAATGGTGATAAATTGAGAATAGCTGATGGGTTAGGGCTGATACGACATTTGTCTTTATGGGTGGGGAGATTGATAACTCATGAGTGGCATGAAAAAATCAAGCAAAATCACTTAATAGGGAATCTATTTTTTGGAAGAGCATTTTTCTTTTGTGCAGGCTCATGACTGCCATGATAGCTTCTTATATTTTGTTTATTCAGCTTATCTGTGCTTTCCCTAGGCCTCCAATTTCCTTGCTCCTTTCTCTCTCTAAAACATCCCTACATTCCTAATTTACATTTCATGCCTTCAATACATGACTTTTCTATCTCCCTTGCTGAGCCTTCAACACCATTTAGTTCCTTGTCTACAGCTCAAACTCTCCTTTGCTCTTCATGAATAAATTTCAAAGTCTTCTACCTCTGGTCCACCATCTGTGCTCTCACTTCTAAGCAGAAACCAGGTGGGTCCAGAACACTTCCAGATGTCCCCAGAAGAAATGATGGTAGAAGAACAACTGGGAGCTCACTTTAATGCCAGATGAGCATACAGATGTTATAATTTTCACAAGATGCCTGAGAGCATTGCATATCAAGCTGTCCATGCCTAGGCCTGGAAGTTTCCCCCAGCCTAGCACTGTAGCCCTCTTTCTTCCTACCTCCATGAGCTGCTCTTGGATTTGTGTCTGTTTTTTTTTCCTTGACACTATTAATCCTCAGAATTTTTGCTTCTGCTTCTTTCTCAGCACCTGTCCATCTAAGGCTCTTTATAAGATCTCATCCACTTATCTGCAGGGATTCTTGGTACTGGTGGTTGGTGCAAAATATTCCTTTCTTATCAGCCACCTCAAATTTCCCAAAGCTACCTTGCTTTCCTTTGCTCAGAATGACATTATCCCAGAGAACTAGGCAAAGAAGAATTTCAGGCTGTCCCTGAATAACCAGTATTCTATTTCCAAGTCTCAGTTTTGCTCCCACTCAAATGTATTGCCAGCTTTCTACCCGGTTTCCATTCAGTGCTCTTCCTCAAAGCACCAAATAACTTCCCCATTTCTGATGTGAGGAAATAATTCTTCTTTTCCAGCCAGTTGTACCTCTGGAGAGGTTCTGGCATCACTAATAAGTGCTATATTCCTCTTGACTCTGTCCTCACTCCAAAGTGGAGTGCTTTTTAATTCCTAATGGTGAGTTTAAGACAGCTTGCTCACTTTTCAAACCTCCCTTCTTTGACATCCACTCAGTTTTTTGTTTTACCTCTTCATTGGAGTAACAGGCATCCAGGGAAGTAGTGTAGTCACCATTCCTGGAGCTATTTAAAATCATGTATCTGTTGCTCTTAGGGACATGGTTTAGTGGGTTAATTCTAACCCCCTTGGCAGTGGGTTAATGGTTGAGCATGAGGACCCTAAATATCTTTTCCAACCTTAATTATTCTGTGAGTATGGATTATGTATGCTCAGCAGAATTATTTCTATTCTTCCTTTAACCCTCTGCTCTTTGTCTGTTGACTCTTCCTGCTTAATGTTGCACTGTAGTTTCCAAAATTTTATTTCTATACACATGAATTTTCCTCTTCTGGATATGTTTTCTCAATATGCGTATGTTACCCCAACATTATGTATCTCAGGTCATGAGTCTGCTCTCAAGATGGAAAGAATTTGACCTACTCTTGAAGTTTAATTTAACATTTTTCTCCCATCTCTGATTTCACCTCCAGAGCAACAGTAACAATTTACTTATTTAAATCCTACTTCAGCAAAGATCCTTATTTGTATTATTGCTTTCTCAGCAATTGTAATCTTCTATGTTTATCTCTGCTTGCAAACCTGGCCCTATTTCACTGTGAGCTAATTGAAAGCACTTGCAAAGTTAAGGAAAGTTCAGGAGAAAGGAAGGTTTGCTGTGTCTTTTTCTTTCCAGCAAAATGGAGTGTATTCCTTGGTATCATGTAGAGGTGTCTTAGCCAGAAGCATCAGCAGAACCCACCTGTAAGGCAGTCAGGTCTGAGGCCAGGTGGGAAGTTACTGGTCTTCTCTGAGTTTGTTTCTGCAATAAAATAAAATATGAGCTTTTAGGAATTTAAATCAAGAAACTCTTCTTAAAAAGTGGAAATTTATCACCTGAAGTAATGTATTTATCACTTAAGCAAAACGGTCTTCTCCAATGCTACATTATTACTCACAGAAGTTAATGTTGAGGAACAAAGACCTCCTACTGTTGTGCAAAATAACTATATTAAGAACAGTAAAATGGCAAAATTAATCTCTATGTATTCTAAGACTGTTAAAAATGGTGAATTAATTAGTACCTGTGAACTAGTAGTATTGTCATCTGGGTAAAAGGAGCCACAAGAAAGGGGTTTAATGGTGCCAGCACTGGTGGTATTTTGCATTGCACAGTTCCTCACCAGGCTGTTCGTGGGCTGCAGCCTGGAATGCTCTCAGGAGCAGCCTTGGCTGCCTTTGCTTGCTCTGATACAGGGGCAGAGCTGAAATCAAGAGGCACAGGATGCCCATCACCACCATCAAGAAAATAGACATGTCAGAAATGTTCCAGCTCATAAAATTCCTTCCCTTTGGAGATGAGTGCTCAGTGGGGAAGTGGGACAGCAGCCTGAGCTGTCTTGTAGGTTGGAGGCTGAAAGGGGGCCTGCACCTCAATCCTGAAAGCCAAAGGTAGGAGCTGAAGGGTAGGGATGGTCAGGGAATAGGTGTCAGGAAATCACTGTGGTAGGTGAGAGGGGAGAATGGGAGAAGGAAATGGGGGAGAAAGTGCTTTGAGAACGTGCACATCTGCATGTCCAGTTCATGTGGGATTGGGCATTCAGCATGTAGCAGATATGGGATGATATGTCTTGAGTGATTTATGCAAGTTGCTTTTTTAACCTGTATTTGGTCAGCTAAAAATGTCACCACTAAAAACCCCACAGCCTATTTTTGCAGCATTGTGGACTGTTTTAAAATCTCATGATTTTGGGGCTGACTTGTATTACTTTTGGTGCAAGGAAAGGAGAAAGTTCTGCTGCATGAACATGTCAGACATACTGGTCAAGCTATTTCCCAATTAGCCCTAAAATTCAGAACAAATTGGAAAAATGCAATGAGCTCTCTGTCCATGTGTTCTGCTGCATTTGGAAGAATGACTTTATTGACCACTGAATTATGCAGGAATTCAACCAAGTCTATTCCACCAGCAAGTGGTAGCAGTGCAACAGTCAGCTTTTCTTGCTTTATAGATGTTCTTTTGCTGCTTTTAAGGCATTTAAGTTTTAGAAGGCAAATGCTCAAATGCTCAGCAGATTTGTGGCAGCATCAGCAAGAGATGACCTGGGATTTGCCAGCAGAGATGGACGAAAGAATAGCTTGGAGGTGAGCTCCTCTCTCGGAGCTGGAGGATGAGTTATGTAAATAATTTGTGAGCTCCACAGGTATGCAAATGTCATTTTGGCAAATTCTCTTTGTGCACAGGTGGTCAGTGAGTATATAGTAGTAATTGCTAGTCTGTCTCCCAAACACCCAACATACAATTACCTACATGAATCAAACATATGTGGAAAAGATCTCAGTTTAGACTCTGAAAGAGTGCTGTATTCTGGTATGTTGGTAGTAACATTATGTGTAGGAAAAATGAGGGTCAGAGATAAGTGCTGAGCCACACTTTAGCTGTACCATGGACCAACAGGAGCATGATTCCACTTTTCAGTATATAAAAAGCTGTTATCAAGAGCACTGTGATCGATTTCTTCTGTTGAACCTCATGCTCAGCAAGAATTGATTAGGAAGTAATAGACTTAAATGAACTGAAGAAAATTTAAGATTTACTTTAGAAAGAACTTTTTAACTGTAAGGGCTGGTAACAATGCAACAGCTGAGTTATTGAATCCCCATATCTGCAGGCTTTCTTAGAGTGAGAAATGGTGGTGTTCCTGGATTGGAACAGATGAAAGGGTTAGATTATTTATTTTTTTCTTTGTTTCCTTCCTGCAATCATGATCTAAACTTAAAAATAATAATCAGTACCTTTCTCACCTCCTAACCTTCCATGCATGAAGTTCTCTATTTTTTTGTACCCCCACTGCCACCCTTTTTAAGCTTTACACAGGTTCTTCACCCTTCCCCACTGTTTTTGTAGGTCTGGTTCTGGGAAAATGATGTTTGGTTCTCCTCTAGTTCATTCCCTAGTGCAGCTGTGCTGGCAAAGTAAGCCTTCCACCAACTCCTTAGTCCTGAGTGATACAGTGTAGATGAATGGTGCTATATAAATGTAAATTTCAATTCATTCCCTTCATTTATTCAACAAGCTATCAACACAACCTTGTCATTTCAATTTTTCACACTTTTTTGTGGGGGTCCTCTGTCTCAGTGAAGTCTCATTTCCTCAGCCCGGTGCCAAAGGTGACTAGGCTATATTAGAATTTACAGTCACTTTCTTTTTTAAGTGGTCAGATGTAATGAGAAGCAGGAGGAAGCCAGTTGCAGCCTTTTCCAACCTTTCTCTTGGATTCATTAACCAGGCCCCAGCTGAACAGGTAGTGCTGCCACCTCCACCACTGTACAGGTACAAGTATGTGCCCTGTTATCTGTATTTTTCAAACTTTGGTAAGTGATGTACTCTAACACTGTTCAATGTAAATACTCAAAAAATATTTACATAGGAAATATTAAGAATTAAAACCCCACATGGTGGGGAGGGAAATGCGTTACAGAATTAACTTTCACACCACCACTCCTTTCCCTTTACTGACAGAAAGAAAAGATACTTTTGCCTTTGCCATTCTGCCCAGGACTTTTTCTCCCACAGATAGTTTGAATATAGATTTTGCAGGTGAAGGTGTCCTTGTATGTATTTATACAGATTCTTGCTAAGAGATACCTGTTCTTACATCAGCAGCAGCTTCCCAAATAGTTAATGCTAACAGATTCAAGAAGAAAAGGATGAAAAAGGTTCTTCCACAGTCCCCCATTGTATTCTGCCATTTCATATTTCTAAATTGTTGTCTCAGTGCAAAAGAGACCTCTGGCAGTTAAAATGTCATTTTCACTGATATGACTGGCCATTATTAAATCCCTTTTACAATGTTTTTTGAGTCTTTTTTCCCTTTCTGGCCTGTTTGCACCTTGTCTCTTGACATCCTTCCAAACACTTTAAGCTCTACCCCACTAAATGTGCTTCCACACCAAATGGAGTTAATTCATTTGTCCTTGCAAAGGACAACCAATAATATCATAATATAACATAATGTATATGTGGGTTGGTCAATTTGTAGCCCTTTGTGGAAGCTTCACAATTTTATCCAAGATGTGTATGTTAATAATACTACATGAATCCACAGGGGGAGTCCAAATGCGGAGTGAAATATATTTAATTCTGATCTGCTTTAGCACAGTGTCTGCTTTTCAGAATAGAATTTCTCTACCATCTCCTAGAGACAGTTTTCCAACATCTTGCTTCTGAGCCTTACAGAGTTGAAAATTATCTTCTTATTTGTCTAAACCTCTCATGCAATCTCCCCTTCTGTCTCTGCCTCTTGTATTAATTTTTTTCTTTACACTCTCTTAACTTCCTTTTGCAATCTTTCTAGTCCTCCTCTCTGTCTAATGTTTTATAGCTTGCATATGCCTCTTTCTTAACCTTAATTACTTTTTGCACTTCCTACTCCTAGTGTATTTATTGCTTGATAGCACACATAAGCCTTGGCATATATTCATTTATCTTTGAACATTTCTCATTTGCCTTTGGTTCATTTGGTAGCAGTTCTGTACCTCAGTTAGAAGGCTGAGGGTTCAAAATTCACCCCAATATTAGGAGTGTTTCTTGGGGATTCATCTTGCAGGGGATTTCTAAGGCTTTTGGATACCATACTGCTGATTTCAGGCAGTACCTTCCATAGGCATTTCTTCTGCACAGCTCTGCTGCTTGCCAAGTTACCCAAGCAGGTGAAAGTTGAAGATTCTACTGCATTTTATAAAAAGAGTAAGAAAACTGGTTGTCTTGGTTAGTACTTGGTAAACAAAATGTTTCCAAGGCCATCACTGTACATGTGAGTTATTGTTAGCTTCTAATTTGGTGATTTTCATTATTAGAACCCTGTGGCATTTAATTAGGACAATTAAACAGTTTGATAGTTGTTTCTTATGTAGGGGTGTTGCAAAGAAATTAGAGATTTGTTGAACCCTGTTTAAAAGGATTGACCAACCTAGGGATAAGAGCCTCATATGTTAACCTTTTGGACCAGGTACCCCTCCTGGTATTTATTAAAAATAAACCTTGATTCAAATTACAGTGTAGGTATTGGACTCACCATATTTTTATTTGCTAATACAACAGATCAATGTTCTGCCTTCTTAAAGCAAATTCAAATTCATAACTCTCTCTGTTAAAATTTTCAGACTTACCTGAGTTTTGAGCTACCTTAGTGGTTTTACATCAGTACAGTCAGAGCCATGAGCTGTTTTAGTTCACACTAGTTTGTAATAATAGACAAGATGGAGGACCTGAAATGGTCTTATTCTCTGTGGGTTTTGTTATTTATAGTTACCTCTGACCTACCAAGCTTTTTTCCCCCTTCTTATCCCAGCAAGTAATATTGCTAAGGTCTATGCTCTAATGATGAGGTTGGTTTATAATAATATTATTATCTTCTTTCTTTAAAAAAAAAAAAAAAAAAAAAAAAAGTATTACTATCTTTGGGTTCTTTTCTGAAGAATTCATCTTTGTGCAATTCATTGTCACATTTCCACGCTAACCTCTACCTCTGGTTGGAAAGGGTGTTACTGGAGAAAAGCTGCATTACAGAAAATTGCACCATAAAATAGCCATCCATATCCTGGTCAGATCCATGTCTGACAAAATGGTATGTAATGTTCATGGCAGGTGGATGTTAACTAAGATTTGCTACGCAGTTTTGGATATGTCTGCTCTGGATTTTATACTGACTTCAATGGCAGAAGAAACATGGATTTAAAGTCACAAAATTAGTGGATAGAGAAGGTCAATTGCTACTCCTTGCTATGCTGCTGCTGTTCACTGTCCTTGTAGGAAGCCATAGGAAATTTGATGAATATATTTTTAATTATGTTTTGTTATAGTAAATGACACCAAAACTGCCTCTGATGATGTTTCCCATCAATTTAGTGGAAGATAACCCACAGAAACAAAAATAAAAACTGAGTTGGAAATCTACAGCTGATTTATAAATTGTCTGCTAAAGGCAATTTGCTCTCTTTGTCTGCTGCATTTACCCAATTGCTGCTGAAACTAATTGCTCTTTTCTGGGCATTCTTTAAAAAAAAAAAAAAAAGGCAATCCAATGCCACACAGCAAAATAAACAAAAATGTGTGGCAATGTGAAACAGCAAATTGTAATCAGAGCTCCCTGCTAATTATCGGCTGCTTATCGGAGAATCGTGTCCAACATGCAAATGTAATTGCAAATGACAACAGGAACACGGCTATGACAAGCACAAGGTGGAACATTTTCAAGCACATAGAGAGCTCTGGCAGTGTCAAGGTCTTTTTCAGGTCAGATCCCCAGCAGCTGATCTAGTTCTGTGCTGAGGGTGATTCAAAGGTTAAGTCTTATACCAAAGGGCTGTTCTGGTCAGACACATAATTGGAAGAACAAAGTCAATATATGTTGCTGGTTGTGGGACACAATCTTCATTTGATCTCTCACACGGCAGATTAATTAAGTGTTATCAATTAATGGCCTGGTAAAAGTGAACACCCTGTTAGTCAGTTTTCCAAGTAGTGTCAAGCATATGCAAGCCCTGGGGGGGAAGGAGAGGGTGGGGGGAATCACCCCTGAATGGCACCACTGTTTTCTGAGAGCTGGAGAACAAAAATAACAGGAATATAGATTGCAAATATAAAATGAAATAATTTTAAATGCTTGCCATTGGTTCTCTTTTTACAGTGACCCTGAGCTTTGAGTGAAACTCTGATTCAATCAGGCTCTCACCCAATCCTTTTTTGAGAAATACATTATTCTACACCAGTGCATATCAAACTGAGCCATCAACATGAGGGGCTGGGAGATGTGACACCTTTGAGCACTGAGGGACAGTACCTGGAGGAACAATATGGTGACCTTCCTTCCCCCTGTTGTAACTGCTCAGGTGAGCAAGTGCTCATTGGTGTCAATAATTGATGGTGCCAATGCATAGGTTTGCCATGTCTAGGGTGCTCACCAGAGAGAAGGATAAAATGTGTTTCTAAGCTTGGTGTAAAGAACAGCTCCTTGTGTGGTGTTTCTTTGTTGGTTTTTTTTTTAGCCTATCTAATAAATTTTGCATTTCTAAGATTTTAGGAGCTGATTTGCAAAAATAGAACTAAATAACTCAAGTGCATGAAAGCATTTAATCTGAACTGCATTTATTGGAGAAGTGTTTTGGGCATAAAGCAATGAATCTTCAGCACACCCAGCAATAACTAGTAGAGCTGAAATTCTAAGAAGTCTTTGATGCTCTTCCTTATCAAAACCTGTTTAACTCTGCAAGTGCACCCCCAGAACTTGCTCTGGTGTGAAAAGGCATTCAGGCTGCCTGCAAATACAAAATGGAGAGATACATTACTTAGAGAGAGTTTGTCTGAAAGGTGTTTGTTAAACATTATCAATGGCTATTAATGTAAATTTTCCTGATAGAAGTAATGCTTTTCAGGAATTTGGTCTTTTTAGTCCATGCAACAACAACAAAAAAGGGTTTGTGTCCATGTATTTCAAGTACTGGTGCTGTTAGAGATGTCTGAGTGGCTGCACAAATACATGGACTTGGCTCAGAATAAAGCTCTTTCTCTTGGGAGGTAAAACACAGATACCATTTTATTTCAAGGTGGTTTCACGTGCTGGACAGTGATGTTCCAGTTACTACTACTTCCAGTATCCTACATTTGTGCAAATATTTGGGAAGAAGAAAAAGCAGACATCAGTTCAGATCAGGGGGAACCAGATGTGACATGTAGCCTGTGGAGGGTTGGGCTGAAGAATGTGGAGACTTCTGTGGGTTTGATTTTTTTTTTTCTTTTCAGTAATTGCAGTTGTTGTTGGAGTTTTTTTGACCAATGAGTGGATATAATTGTAGACCAAATATTTTTCAGCATCCTGTTTATCTGTCCTTTTCCTTTCTCTAAATTTTATCTGTTTCGCTCTCATTAAATTATGTGGTTTTCTCTGCATCTTCATGGGTTTGAATTTTTCCTTCTCTGGTTCCTGATTTTGCAGATTTTCCAAGATTTTGGGATTCCCCCAAAAGCCCCATATCGGATGTCTTTCCAGAGTTTCTGGAGATCTGTACTTTGGATCATGGGTGCTTAGCACATTTTGTAGGACCTGGCTATCAGGACTTGCTCAGCTGATAGATTGGGTTTCACAGAGCCTTTGCTGTACAAAACAAAAGAGAACAAAATGTTTGAAACATTCCCTGCACCCAAAGAGCAGAGACCCAATGACCCATGGCAGGCCTGGTACAGTTATCCATGTTCCTCCATGGGCAAAGAGAAATCTTTGGGACTACCAAGCCAGTACAGTTAGAACATTCTAAATTATCCAGTTTAAGGGTCTGGGCTCTCTGATGGCCTGAAGCAGAAGGTTCTCCACCACACAGTGGCTGCTCTAAGTGATTGATAGCCAAGCAATGGTAGGAGAATTGTTTCATCACAACTTTTCTCTGTAAGACAATTCAACTCTTGCTAAATTGCTCACCTTTACAGATGCTATATAACCATTTTGGTCACTGAGTAATGTACATGCTTCATTATAATTTTCATTATATTTCTTGATAGAATAATTTGTAATAAAATCACTTCTAAAAATGTACTTCCAAGTTGCAGCTCTATTTTTAAGGCAGAATAATCTTCCTCAGTTTTGTCTCCATGATTAAGTTTCTCAGTTTATTTCATGTATTTTTTTCTTCCTTTTGCTTTAACATAATCAAAAAAACCAGTTCCATAAACCTTCACTTTTCAAAAATATTTTGACATGTGATTTACTGAAGTTATCTGATGAGTTTCAGAAGAAATATATGTCTTCTTGCCTTCCTATAATACTATGTGTAATAGCTGTGACTGTCTGTGTTTTTCCACATTGATAAGATGAAGAATGTAGAATTTCTGCAGTCTCCATTAGTTATTTGGGACAAAAGGGATAATACCTTTTTCTGTAGCATTTGCCAGTTTCCTGTGCTGGTTACAGCTTACTCCTTCTCCCTGTTGTTGGCTTGTTTCATTGGCCACATCCACAAGGCAGAATCTGTCAGTAGCCAGATAATGTTGTCACCTCTGCAAACATGTTTCCTACTGACATTTCAGTATTGATAGAGAGAAAGGCTGGAGCATCAGTGCACAAATTCCTGCCACATTGCTGTCAGGTTGTCCAGGTTGGAATGAAAATCAGATGGGGATGATGTGGGTAGGGGTCTTCTCCTTCTTTTACAAAATGGGCTAAATTGTAGGTGGGTGCATTTCCAGTACTGGCAGAGCAAAGCCAGACTTGCAAGTGTTTGCAGGTGGTTGAGGTAAGAAAATACAGAAGGTTGGTGCCAGGCACATTATTAGCAGTTGCAGAGTTCTAAAGACACTGACGTTTGCTGCTGCTGAGCTCCTGGAAAAGGCTTTCAAGTCAGTCAGCAAAAACAGGCAGAAGTACCAAAATCCTTTTGTTGGAATGTCTTGTGGGTCTTGAATTTATGGTGTCATTGTGGGGTTTTTGCCAAGAACTTACACACATAAGGACAGGAAATTTTCTGCTAAGCTTCCCTCAACAACTTTGTCTGAGATCCTGAGCTTCAGCTGAAAAAATGCTGTCTTATTTTCTGTTCAGTTTGAGGGATGCTTTTTTGAAGTATAGGAAATAGTTGGTGCCTGTGAGTGAAGCCCTTGACCCTTGCTGGAAGCAACTGCTGAGTGCAGAGTGTCATTCCCCTTCTCAAGCCTCTTCATGGGTGAGGATGCTCCCTCAGCATCTGATGTGCTTCTTTGAAAATGGCACTGAACCTACAAGTGAAGGAAAACTTTTCCAGCAACAAGAGACAGAAACACTGCTGTCCGTGGCAAGGAATATCACAAAAGGAGGATTTATATAATGTTTAAGCAGGAGCTCCTTAACTTAGGATTCTTGCTGTCTGTCACACCTTCTCTGTTTTCTACTCTGCCGTATCACAGCCTTTACTACAGATTTTTTTTTTTTTTTAGGAAAGTAAATCTCAGTCTTCTTATTTTTGCCTGAAGCAAATGGATTGGCAATGTGAGCAACGGAGAAGTTCATCTTTATGCCAACAGCACAAAGACCTCCTCTGTCAGAGCAATGCAAACCTCTGAGTTATATACATAGAGCAAAAAGATGGACAAAAAGAGAGATAAGGTCTTATGATGTGAAGCAACATCTCCTATTTTCTGTTTATCTGAAAATTTTTTGATTGCTTCAGCAAGGTCAGATCCCACTGCCAAATTAGAAACGGGTAGTTTTAATTCATTTTCTACCAAGAAAGCTGGATTTTTGATAGGAACTTAATTATTTTTGAAAGAAAGATTTAAACATGCCAGCCACAAGTTCTGAAAATAAATGGTGAATATTTCTTTTCCAGTACCTAAAAGAACATCTAACTCTACTCTGACAAAACCTGCCTTGGTTCAAAGAAGCTCTGCTACCTGCAGGCATTTATCCCAGTGGTGGTAGCTGATTGCCTGTCTGAACATGTACAACTCCATAAGAGACAGGTTCTGGAGAGCTATTGTTCCCCCTAATGAACTGGCACATATTTGTGCTGCAAAAAATTGTACTATTTTAATAGAAAAACAACCCAACATGTCACATTCCTATTGATTCCTAGAAGTACCCTCTATACTAAGAATTCAATGATGTCTCTGCTGCTTTTCTTGCAATAAGATCCTATTTTATCCAAGAAATACTGGGAGATCCCAGTTAACCTCTGCTAACCACTCACAGTTGTGCTTTGCCAGAATGAGGAGGCTGCATGACTCAGTAGCCACTTTACATCATCTTATTCTTGATGTAAGGATGCAATGATGTAGAGATACCCCCAACTCCAATTTTGGGACAAAAACCTGAATTTAGGCTTAACAGCAACTTTTTACTGGGAATAAAACTACCATTCTACCAAACTACTGCTCCATTAAGAAGGAAAATTTCTCTGGTATCCTTAAAGTGGAAGTGCAGAGCTACAGTTTTTCTGCTGTTGAAATGCTCTAAATGCGGACAGAACCTGAAGTTTCTTCCCAAGTTGATTTGCTTAAACTATTGCAAATGCCTTTGTGCAAGCTCTTACACAAATGTAAACCTTGCATATACTGCTTCAGCTTAAATGGATTCCTTTCTGAATTAAGCCCAACTGAAATAAGCTGGGTTCAAATTGATTTAATATTGTCCACGTGGATTTGCAGTGGTGCGACTAAATTGATTTAAAAGCCTTCCTTCAGTTAAATGAATGCAACTTTTCTTACAGTAGGTTCTAAGTGTCTTGAGATCTGGGGCTAAAATTCAGTTTTCCACTGTGTGTTCAAAGAATCCCACTTGGCCTGTCTTCTGGGTAAAAGGATGGTCTAAAGTCTTACATGAATACAAAATATCAGTGTCCTTTTACATGATTGTGTATTTTGTGTTCTGATTGATAGAGAAAGACAAAGTATTGTACAAGTAACTAGGAAAAAAAAATTAATCTTAGGGTTTTGACTGTGGCAACTCCTTAATTAATGATCAAGTGACAACGACCAAACAGAACAGAGAGGAGGCATGACTTCAAAGTAAAATAGATGTGGTCAGACTAATGATATAAACTACCTCTTTAATTCTGTATTCTGAATACACACAAATCATTTAGATTTCTTATACTTTATTGTACTGTAAGGGGAGATGCACCCAGTTTAATTGTGTCCCATTGATTTTTTTTACCTTTTGTGAAATAAGCCTTGTTTGGCATAATGAAACTTTTGTTTTCTGCAGCTCTTCTACATTGTCTCTTTTAAAAAGTTCACCATTTACTCCTCTGCACAGAGCAAAAATCTTTCCTTAAAAATGAGGAAAGCACAATACCCTCTATTTCTGAAATCATTAGAATTGACTTTTAGACAATCAATGTGTTAAATGATGTAATTATCCAATGGTCCTTTCCCCACTTAAACCAGTTTGAAACTTAAAGGTTTGTTTTAGATCAATTCCAACCACTTTGTGTGCAAATTGCACAACTGCCTTCTCCTTAATGTATCTCACAAATCCAATAGTGGCATGTCCATGTAAAATGGTTCTCTGATGAGGAATTCTGAGTGGGAATATGAACTTGTCTGACGATGGAGAAAAGTTCTGACTCCTGAACACATCTTTCAGCCAGACCTAGGTGAGGCAGAAGTTACTGGCAATGATTCCACTGATTTAGGAGCTTTCTTTCTGTAAGTTTTCTTTTGTAGGTGTAGTCCACAGAGCATTTTTGGGATGGTCCCAGACTCCAGAGCACACTTTGTAGTGTAGACACAGTGCCTGCCTTCAACACCAAGACTTGGTGTGATAAATGTTGCCCTCAGAGTCATCTGAGGATTGCTGCTGTTTCAGGCATCCTCAGAGAAGCTGCTGGTGGCTGTCAGCTCTGGCACCAGACCCACGAGGCACCTGCAGCCATCTGGAGCAGCATCAGGAGGGCATGTGGGACTTATGGCTGTGTTTTGGCTGGAGAAAGTGAACCTTTGCTGAGGGCTCTGGCAGCTCTGCTCTGCTGCAGCAGCTCAGAGGTGAGGTGCTAACCTGCTGCTATAGGGTGAGTGCGAGAAACTATCATGAAGGCAATCAAAATGACATTTGTGGCACCAGGTGAGTCCAAAAGGATTGTGTCTAAGCCAGCTGTGTCCAAGCCAGCTGAATTTCCCTGATTTAGCTCCCTGGGGAGCAACAGAGAAGCAGCCCCTGGCTGGCTTCACCATCAGGTCTCTTCTCTCCCACCTCCCCACTGACAGGTTCCTCTTTTCTGCTGCAATGTGAGCTCTTAGTGCAAAATCTGCCCTGGCTTGAGCAGGTTCCAGTCCAGTCTTGGGTGCCACCCTGGTGCAAGTGACAACAGGACTGCTGAGTGGTGAAAACCCACATTTCATGGTGGGCTCACATGTGCAGAGTTCTTAGTGCAGCACAAAGCTTGGTCTGAAAAGAGAATGTCCCCACCTTAACAGCTGAGACAGTGCAGGGATCTGTGTGCCTCAAATTGCTTTAGATGACAGGAAGCTGTCAGTTAATTAGACATTAAGGACTGGGTGCAAACGAGGGAAAAATAATCTTGAGATAAAAATATATGGTGCTCATTGTGTATGTTTTTATTTATTTAGATTGTGTTATTGAAACATGAGTTGTCCATTATCTAGCATGTGTCTTTTGACTGAGAGGAATAACCTTCACATTGTGTTTGATGCATTGTAAAGCATGTGCATAGAGGTAAATAATGTGGAAACAAAGATTTTCATGGTTTCATTAGCATGACATTAGACTAACAAAGGCCCAGGCCTGCATAATACTCTACCCTTGGCTTCACAGAGTTGTGTACAAAATTAGATCCCAGCTTACCAGGCCCATCTTACAGAGCTGTGTCTGAGCTTGAGCTTGTTGTGCACTGAAAACTCACATTCTTTGCAGATGTTACCTCAAGTGAAGTATGATGAGAATCTCAACTTTTGTGTTTCTTCCTTACTTTTACGTGGACACTTACTGCATAATCCTAAAATTGCAATAATATCCTGCCCCTCTTTAATAGATATATTAATTATATTTCTCCCCTTTAATGGACTGCACATTTTATGGTTTGGGGACACAAAAGTAAATTTTAAAATCAATTATACAATTACATATGTAGCAATAATGGAGCACAGAGCTAATTGTCTTTGGGTCAGGACTATAACCTTCTCATAATGCGGGTTTCATTAGGGTAAGGTCTATTATTGCAAAGAATTACAGAAATAATGGGAGTGGGTGTATTCAGCAAGAAATAACAAATGAGGGTCTTTCCTAGATAAGAGAAGCTGTTTGCTGGCTGCAGTGTGATAGCAGGCCCCTATAGTGTATGTAAATTGATAGGGTCAACTTCCTTTGGTGTATGCAATGCACAGTGTACAAGAATTAATTTCCGTATCGTCCTGGAGAATGGCAGGAGGAGGGCTTCCAATTATCACTCATCACTGGATACAACTGAGCTGAACCACAGAGCCAAGAGTATGAAAAAGGCTGCAAGGAGGCATGTGAGATGGGCTAAACACTCCTAATACAGCACTCTTGAGGCTTTATGTGCTTAATGCTTTCTGTTATCTCCAGGGCTGGCAGCAGAAGTGATAGCTGCCTTAGCACATTGTCTTAGATGTGCCTTTGAACAATTTGCTTTCAAATATTATTTGCAAAAAGAAAATTTACTCTTGCAGATGTTCACATTTCTAGTAAACACATGTGAGCTTAGTTTTTCAACTGGTAAGATGAACTTAAACACTTGAGCTCTGCCTTTGTTCCACAGTGGGAAGGTGATTTTTATGCCAGGTAAAGAACATACCCTTCAAAAGCAGGTAAACATCAAAACCTTGAATATTTTTGTTCTAGATATGAGAGGCTGATGTTCATATATCTTTGAGGTTCTGGAAGCACGCAGTTGATTCAGCATTAATGATCTTATAACCCATAGATGCCCCGCAGCTTGCCCAGGTCCTGGCAACCATCAGAGAATGCAGCTTCCCTTCAAAGTGAAGCACTTCCTTCTCCTGGTGTGTTGGGATGGCAAATCCCCTCCTTTTCCAGGTAAAAAGTGCCATTCCAAGGGGCTGGTAGAGAATGCAAAATCTCCCATTCAGAGTTTATGCCGTGCCCCAGCTCCTTATGGTATCTGTGTGGGGTTAAGGTGCCACACTGGTGGTGTGACACGAGGGCTACTTAGCCCTATTTACAGCATGGAATCTGTGACAGTCACAAATTTCAGAGACCTCAGCACAGGGGTTACAGGCTGTTGTAAAAATACCAAGAGTGTAAACAAGGATAAGTTTAATTAAATTTTAATAGTTCTTGCTATTAAATTCCTTGCATTGCCTTTCTGTGTTGTCTTGATGGAATGTAACTGCTTAGTAATTACCTGTGGTGTTTGTTAATGCTGCCTCTGAGCAGCGTGTATGGCAAAAAATTTGATTTCATATTTAAAGAATTAGTTTTTAAACAATGTGTCTGTGGTTCCTAGACAACTCTGAGTTGCCAAAAAGCGATGATTTGAAATAATATTTCCAGGAGTGAATTCACTATCACATTGTAAGGCTATCATTATCTCTTAGTGGTTAATTAATGAGAATAAAAGAGGCCCTATGGCAGCTTTTTTTGAATTTCTGGCAAACTTTCCCTCACTCTGAAACGAACTAATGTTTTGGCCAAAAGCCATGGCCTTCTCTACTGCATCACAATCTATCTGAATGGATTCCATCTAGCTGAAAGTCAGGTCTCTCATTAGATATCTGGTGCATCACAGCACCTTGGTGAATTCAGCTGAAAGGATTTTAATCTGACAAAACAAGGTTTCCCAATCTTGGAAACAGCTGAAGTTTAACAGATGCAATGTGAATAAATAGATTTTTGAAAAGCAAAGCGGCATAAAGACTTAGAAACATTAAGTTCAGCAAATAAAAATACCTTTCTGTAACAGAGCTTCATGCAGCAACACCTGCATGTGACACTATACTAATATTCATAACATAGTTGTAATGATATATATAATTGAGCCTCCCCACCAATATAGGTATGTATTTTACACAACTGTGGTTTATTGCAACAGATAAAAACAGATGACTCCCAAAAAATTTCTTATTGAAGCGTAAATTTAACAAGATTTAAACCAAGCAACATTTAAATATATATACTTAATTTTGAATTCATTTCACTACTTCTTAATTTTAGTGAAATTATTCCCATGCTTAAAATTAGAAATGTACTTAGATATCCACTTGAATTTGGGCCCAAGTTGTTAATTTTCCAATCAATTGATTTTCATTTTCAGTATTAGGCCATAATAAACAGATTTTTTCTCATCGAATGTGAAAAATTAAATAAAATTTAAAGCCATGATCCTAGTGGTTTGGAGCAGTAAGGTTAAGAGTTTTTGAAAAAGCAAAATTAAAGATACACCCAACACTTGCAGGTCTTTTCAACTGATAACTATCTGCAAATCACTTACTAAACCCACCTTAGCTATAAATGCAGCAAAAAATAGCTAAACACACTTGTTTGGAGAGCTTAGTATAACTTAATCCCAGCATCTTTTTATAGCTTCCCAAAATACTTTGCAACACAGAGTCAAGGTTTTCTTTTCTTAAGGTCTTATTATGGAGAAAGTTAATTTCACTTGGAAGTGGGAGGCCTTTCCTCCCCGGCTGCATTTCCAGCCCTCTGACAGCCCCATTCAGCTGGGCCCGCTGATATGTTGTAGAGATTTGAAAGTAAAGAATTGCAAGGAGTGCAATTTAATCCCAAAGTCATTACCTAAATGCTGAGATAGGATGGGGATTACCACCAATGTAAATGAGATATGAGACAGCCAATGGATTAGGGGACCCTTTCTTTAGGATGACTTCAGCAAATAGGCTAAGATAAGGAAATCTTTGTAATTACATGGAGCTACACTGGTCAATTCTGACTTTTAAATACCGAGGCGCTGGAGGAAAGGAGAAAAACCCTACATATGTTATTCTGTGCAATATTAAGTAATTCCTTTCTGATTCTACAGAATCAATAGGAGAACATCATGCCAAATGAAAAGATGAGGGCTGCCTACATGTCCTTTTGTGACTGGTATCGTTCCATCATTTTTGGTAATATCATTTCCAAATTAAATTTTATGGTCCATTACATACTAGCTCAAACACTTTTCTAATGGAATCTTAAATGGAACTGACTTGCTTTGCGTGGGGTTTGTCTCTCAGTTAAGATGTTATTTAGTTCTAATTATCAGATAATGAACTCAGGAAATTTAATTTTTAATATTTATATGTCAAAAGTCCATTGTACTTTGGTTAAAGGCCTTAAATTAAAAATTAACATGGACAGAATACTAATTGAATATTTTTCCTATCTATAAGAGTGAGAAATGAGTTACATAGTTCCCAGATTAGCTTGTTACACTGCAACTGTTTACTTAAAAACTTAATTTAATCTTCAGAAATAAATCACAAATAAGGAGATCAGGGAAAATGAGCCTGAGAAGCTTTAGGTATACAAGCTTAAAGTGCATGTCTTTATAGGCATTGTCTCAATTTCATATCTGCAAGGTATCAGAGAATATGCAAATGTCTGTGCATAAACAGTTTCCAAGTCATAGTGGTTGTTTTTATGGGTGTTCTCTCCATCAACATTTTCTTTCTTTGCCCACTTCTCATTTTGCTTTCAATAAAGCATATAAACTTGACTTTTCCAATATTCTTTCCCATTTCAGAGCAAGCTGCATAAAATTACTGCAGAAATGAAAAATTCTATTTCTTTGGACTGGAAAGCTTCAAGAAGTGTCTGTCCATTTTTATGTCTGTCCTCTCTGATCTCTCTGTTATGGTTACTGAGCTGTGCTGTAACTGAGGAAAACTGGGTTCAATTCTGTCTGCTGTTGTCTATTTGGGTGATGTGGGGCAAGTCCTGTAAGGTGTGGGGATAAAGGATCTGTTTCTATATCTTACTGTTGTAACAGACCCTGGTAACTGAGATAAAGCCTCTGCAAATCATACATAACATGTATAGAAAGAGACCTTCAGAACAGAGCCACAGCAGAAAGCACAGAGATTGAAGGTGTGTTGATCTTGTCCACATTAGAGTTTGTCCCTTTTCATTCTCTTTTCTAAAGACTAATCTGGAATTGACTTCCCCCTAAGGACTTCAATTTCTCCCCAGGAAAGGGAACAGGGGAAATACACTTTTAAAACTGTCTTTTCTCTGTATCAGGTTTTTCAGGAAGTCTGTAGGGTATCCATCCTTGGAGATGGATACTGCCCTGGACAGGGCCCTGAACAAACCATTCAAACTTCAAAGCCAGTCCCACTCTGAGTAAGTGAGGTCCACTTTGAGTTGGACCAGGGCACTTCTGAAGGTCCCTTTCTGGTTATTCCACTATTCAGTTATTTAGGTCCAAAAAGGTTCTGACCTTTTAACGTGTGGGATGTAGAGCTGCATCAGGAAAGATCCTTTCTTAAAACTCACTTTCAAGACAACTGGATGTGGAAAATGTCTTCCAATGATATTTACCTAGATATGTGTATCAGGTATTGTTGGTATGACATGATGTATGAGTGCAGATGATGTATCACTTTGCTTTAAAGAGACTGCAATCTGTGTGTCAATCATGATTAAATTCCCATCTAACTTCTCTGTAGTCTTGATTTACCAAACCAGTCTTGCGAGCTTCTGTCAAAGAAAAAACTCAAGACAAACAATTCTTCTTCACTTCCTTCTCTGACACTAAAAGCAGGAGGAATCTGCTCAGTCAAATTTTGCTGGCAGATACTCCAGATGTGAGTTTATGATTACTCTGGGAACTTTACTAGAGCTAGTTTTGATTCACAGCCCTGGAACTGAGACTGAAGGTTTTACCCACAATAGCTTTGAAAATGAATTGTTATTGGAAAAAACAGTTATGCAAACAGATTTTGAGTGGCTGGATCTAGAGTTTATTTCCTAATGTGGTCTTGGATCATGCCAAACTTCAATCCCCGTTCGTCACATCTGACCTTCATCCACTTTGTCCCTTTAATGTTTTTTCTCAGACCCCACAGCCTGCTTGATTCCCTCTCCCTCTTCTATCAGGAAAAGCAAGATGCTCAGGAGCAGAGCAGACAAGCTGAAGAAGTGACACCCTTGGGGCTGCATGAAGCTCCACACATGCAAACATCCTGTGTCTCACAGGTGCTGGGCTGGGTTTTTTGGGAAGTACACAGTGCCTTATCAGCTGACAAACAAGGACAAAACCTTTCAGTAAAGTAACCATTATATTCCTGATGGATAACAGTGTTCAGGCTTCTATATATACACTGCAATAAACTGGGTGATAGTGGGGGTCAAATAGTGTGATGTGTGCTGTCAAAAAAGCAAGGATTCCACCATGGCTGGGAGTCTCATAAGTCTCTCCCATCAGCAGAACAGAATGTTCCACTGGTTCCTGGGAAATCATGTTCTGGGGAGTGTTTTTCCCAAAACAGCAGCTGCAGCAGGGAGGATGAAGGGATTCTCACTGATGTTCTAAGCAGCAGAACTTGCCCCAGTAGTTCTGCCACTGTCTTCAGCATAGCCTTGGCTCCACAAGGTCATGGACCATGCCTTCCCTTCCCACCAGCCCGTGGTAATCCTCTCAGAAACTTACCCAGAATTTTCAAGGTGTGCTGGGATCTAAGGAGTCACTCATTTTAAATCAGTTGTAGGTATTTTCATACTGTATGTATGATATGTTTGTATGTATGTATTATCATACATATCAGCTGCTGAAAAAATTGTAACAATGGGAGGAGCCATGAGGAAATAAATGTAGCATGTGTTGATTATGTTTAGTTAGCTTGTGCTCACTGCTCAGCAGAACATCACCCCAAATCAATTAGTACCAGAAGAGCACAGAAGTATGGAAAAGGCACAGCCTGTTGTATCTGCTCTTGAAGGCTGCTGTCTCATTCCCTCTCATCCCTCTAGCGGGAAAATTTCTTACATCTAATTTCTTTCTAAAGTAAATCAAGAAAGTTTCTGGAGACGTGTGTTACCTATGGACAGGTAGTTAATTGTTTTTTAAATTGGCTGTATATGCATGTATGGGCAAAAGTGTTTCTGATGTAGGTGGTATAATTTTGTTTTTTAATTGCATAGTAAATTAATTTGATTAATAAAAATCCTCAGTAGCTCCTGAATTAAATGTGGACTAAGCATATACATATGATATCTTTCAAACTGGTAATTTTGAAAACCTTCTAAATTTTCTTTTCCTTATGTTTCCTTAGGGCTGTAGTGGTAAGACTAGAGTGGATATATACTGTTCTTAGATGTTTACTTTCCTTCTCAATAGGTAGTTGAATCATTGCCAGCAGGGATGTCTTATATTTTGTGGAATTTCTTAGTCTCTTTTAATATTATTCTGCACTCAAAGCACGTCTAATATTACTGAAATTATGAATCTGTAAGTAATGCCTGACAAATATCAGACACCTGAATTGAACAGTTTAGACATGTCTGACTTAGTTTTTTTCCACCTCTAGAAATACCTAGTCCTTTTACTTCTGTGCTATTCCACTTTCTTTTAATATGTGCATTCTCTTGACTCCTCAGCACCCTGCTGAACCTGGAAAAAATTTCAAGATTTTGGAGTAGGACCCTGCTGGAATTTTTTTTTTTTTTTTGTGACAGGTAAATAAGAGACTTTCTTCTTAGAAAGGAAGGCTCAGTCTGGGAGATGTAATGAGAGAACACAGCAATGAGACAGGAAACCCAAAATAAGAATAGGAAAATGAGGATTGATTGGGATATCAAGTTGAGACACATACATGGCATATGCTTAGATCTTTGTCTATGATAACACCTATGCAAAGCCTTGTTTCTCTATTTGCTGCTTTAATATAAAGCATTATTGATCCTTTGCACATCAGTCTTTTGATCTAGTATCTCTTAGAACTTCACCTCTTTGATTTGTAGTGCACACTGGAAAATCTGCATCTCTGTGAGAAGCCCTTGTGTGTGGAACAAACCACTCCAGTCGCTACAAGGCCAGGATATATGTTTTAATAAACCAACAAATGATCTTCCCGTTTTTAACTGATTTGAAAACAATTGCCTTACTGTTGCTCCAGAGCAGGGTGGGTCTTCCACTGTCACGAGGTCACTTTGCAAGTTTTAATTGCTGGGTGCTGTTCTGTCTTTTCATGGCTTTTGGAGTGATAAATAGCTCATCAGTTCAAAAGCTAGTCTATATAAACAAGCTTATCTCTGCCCATAGTCTTTAATGAAAAATGAGTTGTGAGTATCATTGTTAATCATGGTAATTGTTAATGTTAAGAGGGCTGGTATTATGAGTTTTCCTATTAGGCTTTCAATTCGTTATATAAAATGAGAAATCTAGGAGCCATCTATAGCATTTTAATTTTAATTATCTAGTGGCTGCATTTCAGACCACCCTTTCTTTACTGAGATTAACAAAAGCCTTAGTGTAGTAACCAGTATCTTTGGATGTAATTGGGCAAAGTTACCTGAAATGTTCCATATATAATTGTATCATTAAAGATCAACCCAAGACACTATGATGCACTTCCTTCTGGGAATCTCTTTGTATTAATTTTATGATACACTTCCTTCTGGGAATCTCTTTCTATTCATTTTGATTTAGCTTAGCTGGCTTACACTGGAAATTTAATCCACGTTTTCAGCTCTGCATTAAAATAAGACCCACATTCTACACGTGTAAAATACACATGTAAGAAGAGCAGCAAGGGCAGATTTCAGGGCTTGTCAAGGCTAGAGTTTGAGAAGAAGTTAATGTATGGAAAACAAAAGGACAAATGAAAAACATTTAACACCCACTCTAAAACTCCTTAAGATAGTCAGTAGCAGTGTTGAAAATAATTATGGATTACAGTGTCCAGACAGAAACTCCTAAAAATTTACCACTCTTCAAGCATGCCTGCTTCAGTTTTGTAGGATGAGGTACATATGAATGTGTTCTTCTCACCATCATTTGAGGTACAAGTACTCATTGCAGCAGCATTGTGCCCATTTAAATCAGTTGGGAGGGTGAGCTGCTTTTAATAAATCTGTGTGAGTCAAGGATGCAGCCCAAAGTGGCTGGCACCTCCCATTTTCTTACTTTATATTTACATTATGCACTATGGCCTAATAAAGATCTACTTAAGGAAATGCAGAAGATACAGAAAGTGATATTCACAGATGTTTATTTTAGAGATAGAATAATTTCTTTTATTTCCAAAATAAATACAAGATTTCTGCTGGAAAAGAGGACATAAAGGTTAAGAGGAGAACAGAAAGGAATAGGTTTAGGATTTCCCAAAGGGAATTTTTACATTTTAAAGAAATTCTTCGACACAAACACACAAAGATCTGTTTATCATGGGAGGAAACAGAAAGATATGTGGGAGCTGAACATCACACCAAAGGCAGTGGCACTGGGGCAACAAGATATTTATCAGCATACCCTGCTGAGACAAACTACCTGGAAGGGCTCCCAGATGTGAATACATTTAAATAGCTTTTCCAATAACATAAAATATTCCAGTACAAGTGAGCTGTTAACTGTCCTTCTCATTTATATAATTTCAATTATCATCAACTCAGTCACCAAAAGGCTGCATTGACTTTTCATGTTTGCAAAGTGTTGATAGTTGAATGACATTTGTTCTTCTTGGGGTGATATAAGATGTTCAATTTAGGGCTGCAAATCCTGTTCTTTCTTGGCAACATTTAGCCATAGAATATGTCTATCCTTTGTTCTCAATGTGAAGTAGTTTTTTAGGTCATAGAATAAGGAGTCTCAAACCTGACTTAAGATCTTTTGGGGTTGCATTTATTACCATTTTGTAGTGGCAAAAATCATCTTAATGAATTATGAGTGAAATTCAAGCAGTAATCTAGGGATTTACATATGCTCTGCATATTCACCCATCCCTTTCTTGGTGTGTTCTGAGTTTTACAGCCTGCAGGGTGAGCTGAGTCCTGTTGGTACTCATGAGGATATGGCTGGGCATGGTATGAGGCCAGCAGTGATTGCAGCTGACAGTAAAGGATCTGGGTCTTCCAATGCTCTCACTTTCCACCAGCTCTGGAGGAAGTCTGAAGAAGACAGGAAGATTAGTTCTGGCTGTAAGTTTGGCTGTAAGTAAGTTTGCTGTTGTTGGTAAATGTTCAGTATATCTGTTTAATACTCCAAGCATGACCTCCAGTGAGAAGCTTGTTGGCTGCAGACTGAAATAAGACCTGGCCTCAGGCAGAACGTAAAGGGACTGTGCAGCTCCTGTCAGTCCCAGGGTGCTTGTCAAGGTTATGAGTTAAAGATTGATAGTGCAGTGACTGCAACAGCATTTGTATGAGCAGGGAGAAGTCACAAACAGGCTCTGGGTGTTAGATCCTCTGTTGCAAAGATAATTTTGTCTAGAATGCAATATGTCCTTGTCCTTCCCTTTTCAAGAAGTGCTATGGAAATCTGTCTACTGTAACTTGTGTTCCCTCTTGGAACATGATTCAAACTCTTAATGAACTTACTTAACTATCTCCAGGTATAACTTCTGCTGCTCTACAGGTGCAGATGGAGCTATACAAGCATGAATTAAATGGTGACAGTTCTGTTTATTGCAGGAAGGCCATATACAGAAAGGCCATATGAAACCTAGGAGTGAGCTCATGATGTGTTCTCCACATCCCAGGCATAGCTACCTACCTGTTCTTCTGCCAGCCTGCACCTGCACGCTTCTTTTTGCAAGCAGCCAACTGCACAAATGTGAAATGCACTGCATGTTTTTAGCATGCAGTGAATTTGGGTGACAAAGGGAATTTTTACAAATCACCATAACTCTTCCAGAGCACTCTCTTTAAAAAGACTAACAGGGTCTAACTCTGGCAAGCTTATTTTACTTTAGGTAAATTGCAGCTCTTTCAAAACTACTGTTTCAAGATCTCAAATAATTTAAAAAAGGCAATTTAAATTTACAGATGATCAAAATTCAATATCTTCTAATCAAGGAAGTTTAACTTTGCACACATTTTGTCTTATGTTGCTGTTTACCTCCAAGAAGATCAGTTGTGACACACAATATCAATAAAATATTAGCCAGATTCCATGTGCACCATTCAGCTCAGTGTACTCCAGTACCAATGCTTTTTCCTCACTCTGTGATAATGGTGGCTTTCAGCTCAAATTCTCCCTGGGCATTTTGCAGAGCCATTATTTTCCCAGCATGATTTCCTAGTTTGGGGGTTGGTTTTTGGTTTCTTTTTTTTTTTTTTTTTTTTTTTAGTTTGTTTCTTTCTTTTGAATGTTGGACAAATCAGGAAAAAAGACCAGCTTTAGTAAACCAATTGCCTGCACCTTTCTCTCATTTGATTTAAAGGAGGTTTTGTAAGGTTGTATTGATGGGCTCTTTTCATAAGGCTTAAGTTTCAGAAGGTCATGGCTATAGGACAGGTGTTTTTGGAAACAAAGTGCTGTAATGTTTTTTCAGTGGGGCAGGTGGGTAAAATTGTTTCTGGGTGTTTGACAGAAAGGAGACAATAAAGAACAGCTTAGTTTATTCTGTCCTGGCTCAGTTTGACCAGAACTGTACAGAATGCTTCCATTGAAGTGGTGTGCCTTCCTCTGGGCCACTCTAGGGACTGTTGGTATTCCTGCTTCAAGACACACAACTTGTGCGGGAGGAAGAGCATCTTTCACAGAAGGCATCAAACACAGGGATCTGCAGAATGGCCTTCAGAAGAGCTGAAGGTCATGACATTGAACAGAGGAGTGCAAGTACAACAGGTAACATCCACACAACTTCTTCCTGAAGATCTGCTTAGACTTAGATCATCATCATGATCACATACCCTCATTTGGATGAGAGGAAATGGCCTCAAGGTGCACCAGGGGAGATTTAGATTGGATATTAGGAAAAAGTTGTGCCCTAAAGTGTTGTCAGGCACAGGCAAAGGCTGCCCAGGAAAGTTTTGGAATCACCAGTCCTGGAGGTATTTAAAAATGTGTAATATGGAACCTGGGGATGTGGTTTAGTGGTGGACTTGGCAGTGCTGGGTTGATGGTTGGACTCAATGGTCTTGGAGGTTGTTTGCTACACTAATGATTCTATGCTTCTATTCTATGATTCTATGTGATTTAATATATTTTCCAAATATTTTCTTAATTTATTTTGGGAGAAATTGTTGGCAGTCTAACTCTCCTTATCCATGCACACACCCACAAGTCTAACTCATCCTGAATCAGACTTGAACATCTCATGTCAAGAGAGAAGAAATCTGTGTCTGAACTGATTCCCTGCTGGCTCTTTGTCTTCTCACAAACCTCTCACTCTCTCATTCATGACAGATCTCTGGTGGAAAATAAGGTCAAAACCACATCACCTGAGACTCTGGACACAACCAAGCTTTGCAGTTCAAGCCTCTAAGTTACAGAACGTGCTGGATAGGTAATAGAATGGAAATGAAGTAATATTTCAATATTTTCATGCTGCCTGCATTACAATTATGATGTTAATTAATTATCTGCCTGGCAGTTAACACCATGCAGAGGCATGGTTTTGGTCGACTTCCTGCTGTTCTGCTAGCAATGAGTAATTAACCTCTCCTCTTCCCTGGGATTCTCTACAAGATGATCAGCGTGTTGATGATATAATTATTATTAATTCAGTTTCTGTGTTTCGTTGACATTGTTAATTACTTGTCGGTAATCAGCTAATGTTTAATCTTCCTTGCTGGATAGCTTCTTGAAAGGCTGCTTGAAATGGTTCAGAGAGGCTTCCCAGCACATTCTCACTCCTCGTTGCATCAAGTGGTGGTCAGACTACAATTCAGAGTAAATTATTATCTATATACTACAAAGAGTCTCCTGAAACTGAGAAATTTAAAGATCAAATTAAATATCTGTTTTCAGTGTTGTAAGAGAGAATATGTAAAGTGGTTGTCAATAAATCAAGGAAACAAGTGGGATCCCTCTTGGTGCCAACTTTAAAAATTGATCTCGCTCTACAGAATTGTCAATATCATTTAAAGAGTAAAATTTAATTTAGTGCTGTTTTTGTTTTTTGAGGATTAACTGCAAATAACTGTCCATGGCATTTTTATTTTCAGTAAAAGTGAGAAAACTCATTCCTAGCACCTTCCCTAACTCTGGAAGCATATGGGTATTGCATGCTATGTAAAAATTCTCTAAGCAAAAGTAGTTTTAGCACAGATTTTAAAGGTAATGCCAAAAGCCGGGGTTTTAAATTTTTTTTTTTAATTTTCTGAAAATGTTACTTAAATCCATATGTCTTTAAATCAGATTAGACTGTTCCTGTTTCTCACTTTCATAAACAGAGTGAAAAGTTGAAAAAATATTTTCATAAAATAACAGAGTTGGTGTTATATTTTTTCCACATGGTGTTACACCCACCAACATTACCAGTTAATTTTGCTTTAAATTCCTAAATCAACATTTGTCAAAATATCAAAAAGACATCAGATTTTTGGGGTGGAACAGTAAACAATTGATTATATTCAGGGTGCTCTTATTTTGAGACTGGACTACCATTGTGTTTTGAGGGAAAATGTGTAGCTTACAACTGTATTAACAATTACCTCAAGGGACCAGAAATTCTGATCTCTGGCACGACTGGGCTTAAAGTAACTTAGGGGATGGAAAGACTTGGAGAAAAAGCAGACAAAGATCTTGAATTGAAAGAAGAAGGTGCTTGATTAGAGGGAAATCAGGTTTGTCTCTGCCTGGAACTGATAAAGTCTCGATGGTAGAATGTTATTCAGAGTGCAGTATTTTATTTCAAGAAATGGACTGAAATTTCAGAGAACAAGGATGATGTGAGAATATTTGGTCCATATAGAGAGAGTGAATTAATTAGGAGTTTCAGTCTGAAGTAGAAAAGGCTGGAGTTCTGCTCACAGTAAGAGTCTCATATTTGCCAGGCTTCTGCACAGATAGATCTCTTCCATAGCTGTGCCTGTGAAGGCTAAAATAAAAAGAAATAGGATAACACTGTAGCCAGACATTAGGATTGGATGTTAGGAGAGTTTCCAGAGTAAGAACAGGCAGAGAAGCACACCCAGGAGATGTCAGGAAGAAACTGGTTCAAGGAAATGGAAGCAGAGGAGCTGAGGAAAAGGAATAAGGGAAGATTAAAAACTTTCTGGGCAGAATTACCACAAGTAAAGGCAGATGTGTCTGAGATGATGAGGGGAGGCTTAAGGAGTAGTGGTGGTGCAGTGAGGAGGAGTAGTAAAAGGAGAGAATCCTGTAAGAGCAGCAGGAGATGGGGAAAGAAATAGCATAGGCAAGCAGGTTGAGAATAAAAAGAAATTTGGGAAATGTTAAAGAAATAGGAGTTCGAGGAGAAGGACAAATGCAATCTAGTAAAAAGGAAGTTGGTTATATTTCAGCTGGAGTCTCACATAAGATGCTGTAAGCAGTTCAGTGGAGAGCCTTCCAATACCATTTTAATTCTGGGTCTTATTTGCTTTGCTCTGCAAGAATTTAATGCCAAAAATCTGCTTTTGCCTGAGATTATGCTGAATTTTTGATTTGAACCTTCAGTTTGGGAAAATTGGAGTAAAACTCAACTGATTCCTCTACTTTATATTTTACCTTGAAGCCCTGCAAAAAGCTTATACATTATGCTGAAGGTTCATTTAGAACCACAGTCTTTCCTTTGTCAACTAGAAAATTTTATATGTGTACCAATCCCAAACCACCTTAAACTCAAGTCTGTGACAAAGAAGTGTCATAAATTTCAGAAAATGTAGTCACTTCTCTTATTGGAATTTCAGTTTCACTTTTAAACTCAAAGGGTAAATGTCCACTTTTCCTTTGCAAAGCTCATGTCAAGGCCTGGTCTCACCAATATAACTTGGCTGGCTTGTGTTACACAGAGTGCTACTCTTGAAGGGGAAACAGAACATTTTTTATTTCCTAAGTTTTGAATATAGCTAATATAAATGAGCATGCAGATTGTGGAATGGTTCATATTTTACGTGTTCAAGGTCTGGTAATAGGTGAGAACAATATGAATTGTGCTCATGTACCGAGCAAAGCCTAGTTACAAAGCCTGTCTTTGATAACACTCCTCATTTTGTAAGCTGTATGACATGTCAATTTACTGGTTTTGTTTTGTGGACTGAGAATGTTGGATTGAAGCTTCAAGATCAAAAGAAAGGTTAAACCAGAAGAACTGTTGATTTCTTTCTTCCCCAGGTGTAAATATCCTCACGTAGCAGAGGGTGACACCCTGTATTATCTGGAAATAGAGATTCCTGTTGTTCATTCCATTTACAGAGGGTGGCTCAGTTGTTATGGTATTTGTCTACAATGTGGACACCAGGGCTTTAAACATTGCTACACTGCTACAGACATCGGGGATGACCTTGGGAAAATTGTTCAGACCCAGATCCTCAATGTTACTTTGATGCCTTGTGTTTGATGTGACCTGGCAATGTCTAAATTTCAGATGTTTTCTGTTTAATGAACTGATTGCAAACACCTTAATACAGACAAAGCACAAGCTATTAGGTCTTCCACTATCTCTGGTTTTGGTTTTCAGCTACATGTTTGTATACTTATGCAGTGCTTGCTATGGCTGGTGTCCAACAAGTCACTTCCACAGTATGAAACGATCTGGGTAACATGCAAAAGAATAAGGTTTCACATTATATTTATACCTGTGTAGTGAATTCAAGATCAGTATGAGCTACTGTCTGTTACTACCTGAGTATATTATTTAAATAATGATATTCAAAGTCCAATAAAATAGATTTCCTACAAAAAAAAAGCTCTAGAAATAGTTTAGACAAAATTCAGCTCCTTCTAATGAAAGAACTCTCCATAAATTTAAAACCATATTAACTCATTTACACAATACCATGTCAGATGGTAATAATAAACCCTGTCAATAAAATATATATTGAATGTTCAGCTGAGAAGACTTTGGTTTTTTTTAAATCTAGCTGTGATATAATCTTTGTTTTGGTTGCACAAGAAGAGTCTCCTACCAGTAGGAAGTGGCAGTTTTCAAAGATATAAAAATGTCTCTAGTTCTAACCTTAGGAATGAGACTCTGAGAGTCAGTCTGTGCATTTGACATTTCTGCAGCCAGAGCCTCACCACCCAGTTTTTCCCAGACAGGGTCTCTGTCACTCTGTGTTCTGCACAGTCTACACTACAAGAAGCTTTCTGCTCTATTTATGTGGCTTTTACCAGCACAGCTCATGGCACACTCCAGGGGATATAAAGTCCTTTATCAGTGTAGGTGCATCTACACTGGGGCTTTGGGTACAGAAGAAGGGACTTCCTTCACATCCTCAGAGGAATTGTTTCACATAATTTCATTATTTCATATTTCCTGTTACCAGCTCCCCTAATAAAACACACCTACCAGAGGGGTATTCTTGAACTTTGTCATTTCACTAATTAGAAACCTTCTTAAAATTTCTAGATAAAAATTATGATTGATCATCTTATATGCATATATTCTGAGCCAGGGTAGTTTCTGAGCCCAAGATGTTCTGTTTGCTTTGTGGTGTGACCCTAATGAAATTTGCACTGTGCTGTTCTTATGGAATTGGTCTTCCCTTTTTTTTCAGAGCAATAAAAAATTAGAGACTTCATTTTTTAATTTGTGGGGGTTTTTTGGATGGCAAATATTCTGACTGTGATGGCTTTTAGAGCAATAAATGTCATGTGAGTATCACAAATACAAACAAGGAGATCGAGGTTAAAAGTTACAAACAAAATGAAGTGGTTGAAGAGAAAATCTAACTCAACCTTGCTAGTTCTGGATAAAAAATGTGGAAAAGCAGAAAAAACCAGAAAATTTCAGATTTGATGGAAGATCAGATGGAAAATCTTCATCTTTTTGCTTCAGTCTCTCACCTCACAGTATCAAGAGTGAGGGAAAAGAGTGATGTTTTTGGAGGAGAAGCTGACAATGGCTTAGAATGCCAGCAGAGAAAAACCAAAGGATTTTATTGCAGTAGGGCACTGGACATGCTTGACAGAGATGCTCCAGCCCCTTCATCATCTTTGTCACCCTCTGTTGGTCCCACTCCAGGAGCTCTGTGTCTCTTTTGTCCCCAGGAGCCCAGAACTGGTCCAGCATTCCAGGTGTGGCCTCACCAGGGCTGTAATTACCCATCCTAACAATTTAACACGTAGAAATCAGCCTTGAAATATCAAGGTAGAAAAGGCACATCTGTATGTTCAGAGGTATGGTCAGGCCATTTCTTCCTGGTGGAACCATTCAATTCACACAATTCACATTATCCCACTGAACTGAAGACACAATGGAGGGAAAAATAGATTTTTCTGTGACTGTCCAAATGAATTAATAACTCAATAAATGCTGTTCTTGATAATGATTTAAAAAATGTAAAATCACGCACACACCTGGTATTGTCTGCAGTAGTAAACACTAATTAAACAATAAAGTCATTAGGAATAAATTTTTTTTTTTTTATGCATCAGGTCTTCCTAATGAATGGTGGCCAAGATGAAGGGAAAAAGAACATGGAATAGTCCAGTGAAGAGACAATAATGTTTGGATGAGAGTTTTAGCTGGATGGAAAGTCTAAAACATGTTGTTATGTACATGGGGAAAATAGCAAATGTTCAGATACTGCCTGAGCACCTGTCTGCAAGCACATGGGCTGAATCTATGGCCTGGCCTTGCTTTTGTGGCTGAAAGGGTGACTGAATTGGGTTCACTTCTGCTCTCCCATCTATAGATGCAATGGGCTGAATATGGGTTGTGGTCAAGGCAGGGAAAAATTTTAAAAAAGTTTAAAGCTTATATAATTCCCATGACAAAATAAGAAAACGAACCAAGTGTAAGGTGCATTAATTATTGGCTGCAAGTGTCTAAAGAGAGCACTCAGAGATTTCATCTGATCAGATGCAAAACTGGTTAAGGTTATTAACCCCATCTCTCAGGTGGGGTCTGAACCTCAGGGTCACACAGTATGTCAGTAACAGGGTCAAATAAAAAACATCCAGCAAGTTCTTGCTCTGACCACAGGCCAGTACTGCCATGCTCATTACAGTATATAGATAGCATACTGTAAATTCCTGTGAAAAGAAACTGTGGCTTTTTTACTTCAATAATCTCAAAATCTAATTCTGATTTTGCTGGTATGGTGTCAGTGCTATGAATCTATCTCATCCAAGTTGGTTTCTCTTCAATTTTTCAATCTGGCTTGTCTAGGGAGACGGGGTGACATTTCTCCTTGTTTTCTTCTTTTTTTTTTTCTTTTTCTGTTTTTTTTTTTTTTAATCTCTTTTTCCTCTGTCACAACCCTCTAAAACAATACTTTAGAAAATGACAGCGAAGCAACGTTTGTGAAATGTCATGATCACAAACAATCAGAGTGATTGCATGCTGTATTTATCGTACATCAATGTCTCCTGCCATCAGCTGCCTTTTGAAATACACAAGTCCATGAAGTGAAGCAGGACTTGCTCTTAAATTGAATTGTCTTAACAACTTTTTGCAGTCCCTTGTTTTTGCGGTAGAGCTAGAGCTGAGCTAATTATTTAAATCCTGCACTAGGAGCTCTCACCTCTTTTTTTTAGTGAGTTGTTTGCAGTTGTTTGCAATTATCTGCCAAGCATTTTTTGTCTGGTCTTAATCCCTTCTTTGGCAATTCATTTCTGAGGTTGTCTGAGTCCTGTGATGTGATTTTCTTTCTGCTTCTAGACTGGGTGTACTGGCTTTTATAAAAAGGGAATAGTAATGAATTGCCAAATTTGAAGCCAAAATATCAGCAAACTTGCTATTAGTTTCACAGATTAGCTGTGTCAGTCAGAATCTGTGGCTATAACAAACAAAAAATCTCCCAAATCAAAGTAAATCACACTGCTTGCTTTCACAAAAATACAAACAAATCCATCAAAAAATGTCATCTGTTCAAGCATTTTAGCATAGCTGGTGTCTGTGATCCATGACTGTTTTTTACATTATCTAAAACACTCATGAGTCAAAACAGCCATAAGTCTTTCCTAAGATTTCCAGTTCATTTTTAAGGTAAAGAATCAAGGAAGAAAGAAATTGGCATCTTAAATACATGGTGATTCTCCTTGTGGCATCTTGAAGATGTGGTGCTGCTCCTTGTGGCACCTTGAGCACACAGTAAGAGTTCTCCTTGTGGTATAATTTACTTGTAGTTTTTATATTACCCCCAGGCACGTGGGATTTCAGAAGTAAATGAGAAGGATGGTTGGGATCCAGGCAGCTCACTGCAGTTTTAGCTCTCTTGGAGGTGAGTTCCACTCCCTGTGGGCTCAGCACCCCAGAGCAATGGGGACACTGCTGATAGAATTATTGGGCTTTGATCTTTGTTAGATCTTTGGCACCAGAGTATTTCCAGTGAGGGTTTATTCCTGTAGTAATATCCTTCTGCTTCTGGAAGGATCCAACCAGGAAAGGAGAAATTTTTGCACAAAAATCCAGAACTGTGTCTCACACTTGTGTTACAAAAATCCCAGTAGTTGCATTTCTATAATTATTTTCCAGGAAAGACTAACGTGGTAATGACTGCAACTTGAAATTTGCATCTGTCCTGTGATAAATACCTTGAGAAAAGCCTTATCTTTGTATTCATATTTGTGCCCTTAATTGCAATCAATATGGTGTGAAACAATTTGATTCCTGCATATACTGCATTATCTGCTATAAGAATAAACTCCAGTGCAGATTATGCAAATGCTGTTATAGAAGGGCAGCAGTTACTGCAGTGACTTCCCTGGTATATATCAGTGTACTGTAGCAATTAAACAGCATAGTGAAGCCATAGCAATTACCATTCTAAATTATAATAAGCAATTCAATATACACTATAGGATAAATCATTTCCTTATAGCAAGCACTGTATATGTGCTTCAGTTTTTATTCTAAAGCCCTTATTACTTGTCATCTGAACACTGTGCCACATGATTTATACTGAATGCTTGTACTTTCAATGCATATTTATTATATGACTTCTGCAAAAAATGCCTACAATGATTGTAACTGTGTTAACTTATTATCAGTTTGCAGTGATATCCTAAAAAAAGAAATCTATGGTGTAGTGGGAAGGAGAGGTACCCTGTGAATTATTTTTTGTATTTAAACCCACACAGAACTAGATGTAACCTTCATATAATCTGAAGCTTAATAAAGCTTCCCCATAATTTTAGGGGATTTAATTCAGAATCAAACACATGAACTACTAAGCTAAATTCTATTCCATTTTAGAATCAGCTTTCTTTCTAGCTAGTAAACAGATTCCCACTAAAACTTGTGCATGATTTTAATTACAGATAAGTTTCTCTTTAAAGGCCACAGCATTCATGCTCAGGTTGCTAAGCTGAATTCAATACATCTATATGTTAAAGGTAGCAAGCTAATGTGTAAACAGGGAAAATATTGGAACCAATTGCTGTTAATTTGGTTTTGATCAATTCACATTGACTGCACTTTACATGCAAATGAGAAGTGTGTTGGATTATTCCATCTGAAAATAGCTGAGATAATGAACTCTTTCTAAAAATAAAAAAAAAAAAAAAAAACAGAAGAAAAAGAAAAAAAAGAAACTGCAGAAAGAGAAGGTGGAAAGGCCTGTGTTCAAAGGGAAGCAAAGAGTTACTGAACAATTACAACTTAGTACAGCTTAGTGTAGTACAGATCTATGGAGTTGTTGTGTAGGGGCTCAAGATGGAAAATTCTAGATCTTACTTGGAGTATAATGATTTCTTATGTGTTAGGACTACTAAAAATTGATTGTCAAATTTCAAATAACTTTGAAAACTTTGTGTAAGCCAGGTAAATGTGGAAAAGCAAGTATAAAGCATGTATAATGTAAAAACAGACAAGAAGAAAAAAGAATAAATGTGGAAGCTGCCATTTGGTAACATCAAATCTCCACAAAAAATTGTTTTGTGGCTGGATATCAGGCCAAAAATTATGTCCTCTTCTTTAACTTTACATGTCTGTAGTCCCACCAAAGTAGGTTAAATATTTTGCATCCATGGCAGTTGAGGTTTTAGGAGAACAAGTGAGCTTTCAATATCCTAGTGACTTGATCAGCACTGCAAAACACGTGAAGAAACTCTTTTGTACATTAATTTTTTCCTCAATACTAAAATTACCTTAAATGACCCAGAAAGGGAAGTAACCAAAATTGTGAGGAGTTGTGAAAACAAGAAGGACTCAGGTGTACTTAGCTGGTTAAGTTAGAAATGTGACAAGAAATTAGCAAAGGAGATGGAGTCTTGAAACATGTAGAATTGGACACTAATCCTGAAGGAAAATATCCAAAGCAGATCTCATATCAGGAGAAAAGAAGCTGGAAAGCAATAATTACCCTGGAGTATATTACACATGAAATAATGCTCTTAGAAGTACATGGATTTCAGCAGATATTTCAGGAAAAGGTGAAATGGGGGCATTCCACTTAAAAACCTGTAAAAAGGAAACAGCCACTGGGGATATGAGAAAGTTGGCAGGTTGGATGGCTCAGTCTGCAGCTTCAGCATCATCTCATTTGGGGCAGGAACTTTGCTTGGGAGCGGGACTGATATGGCAGATGTAATCAATAAACAGCAGATTCAGCTGGGTTGTGTGCCAAATTAACATATTCACTGTGTTTCAGTTATTATTGCTAGCTTCCAAAATGTCAGAGATGTATAAAAAGGGTGTGGCCTCTTATCATCATACCCTTCTCTTCCACAGCTTGTAGGGAAGGTTCAGTTATGAGAACAATACTGGATTATTTTGTCAAAAAATGTCCAGGTCAGTTCAAATATTCTTAAAAACTTGGTTTAAAAAGTTTAGAGAACTTTTAAGTTATTTTTGGTCCTCCCTGTATTTTTTACTTAGAAGTCCTATTGGATTTTTGCTTTCTTCATGCTGACAGTCTGCAGGCTCATAAGCTTCTTGCTGACTTCTCTGGGTGTGGATTCAGGTGGCACACAGCAGTGAAAACTGTGTGGATAGCTCTGAGCACTAAATTCCATTTAGCTAGGAAGTAGGCATAGTTTAAACAAAACAAACTGAAGGATTGGCTCATGCCTGTGTGTGTCAACTCTGATATACAGTTTCTATCTTTTTGCATGAGAGGAAGAATTCATCTCTGTCATCTTGAGCACTCTGCTAAGGCTGCTGGCAAGGCATCTGTGGAGTTTGTGGTATGGGGCAGGTTTTTGTCTGCTGACCTGGACCACAACCCTCAAAATACACAGGCAGGTCTGTTAAGGCTTCTCTTGGGACACGTGTGACAGAGCAGTAACTCTGTTTTATGACAGTAACACTGAATGCTTTCACAATGGCTTTCAATTTGAGGCAAAATGACCAATATCTAAGACATAGGAAAGTTTGCATAACCTCTAAAGGATATTTCCATGAAACACCTACTTGGTGGGCCTGTCTGGTGTTGCATGAGGCTCTGGAGACTTCCTTGACTCCTTTTCAGATACCTCACATTTAAATTTAATTTCTTGGGTGTAAATGCTCTCTCCTGAGGTTTTGTAGGTTTCCATAGGGTCACAAAGTAGAGGATAAAATCAGAGGCAAAAGGCCTGTCTGGTTGGATGCCTATTTATTCCATTCCTTCAGAGGAAATGTCCTTGTGCTGGCTGTCCATGAAGGTCCTGAGGAGTTAATATTGTGGTCATGCTGCCAGGGAGGGATCTGTTACTGTAGTGTTATTCCTAACTAAATGCTGTTGTATAATATGAACCTCCTTGCAATGTAAAAAAAAGATGTCCTGGTCATTCTGGAACTTTCTTAAGACATAAGTCATAATACCTTCTTCTACAAGAAAGATACTATGGTAGTAACCCTGAAAAATCATTGCTGATATACCGCAGAATTTACAGTCTTTGTAAAGATTGGATGTCTGGAATAATCTCAGGAATATCCTGCATGTGGACCTCCAGACTCCTTTGGCAGTGTCCTGTTTGTGACATTTGTGCCATGTCATGGACACCAGTTCTCCAAGCTTGCTGAGCTTGTTCTGGACAGCCTTTGGTCCAGTTAGTGCCTGACCTGCTCAGTGAGTTCTGGGGAAACTGTTTGCTAATCCATCCTCAGCTGGACTTAACTGGAATGACAATTTATGGGCTGTCCTATAAACCCCCTCTGTCTCTTTGGATGGCATTTCTTTCCATCAGAGGTGATCTCAATTGCTTATTTTTGGGACAATGACTTCTGAAATCTTGAATCATAACGTGGTCTTTTCCTTGCCATATTTTTTTATTTTCCATCTGCAAGTTCTTAGCCTCAATAGCAGATTTAACACAACCAACAATCTTGTTTCCTTTTTACTTTTTTCTAATTGTCAGAAGCTTTTCTTTCTCTGCTTATGTCATCCTTTCTTATCACAGGCTGGCCCATGAACTTGCACCTGGATCAAAAATAACAAAAAATTTCACTTGTTTCTGAGGTGATAGCCTGCCTCATCTGCTGCTGCAGCAGTGATTAATTGATCTGAGCTACTGGTCAGTCACCCCTTATGCAGTGTTCACACCACTGGTACTTGGTAAATATATGCAAGATGTGTGCAATCCATTTGTGGGGTTTGCTGTGGGGTGTCACATTCCAAATTCTGCTTTTTTTGTGGATTTTGGCCTTCAGACCTCAGTGCTGGTTAAAAGCACCCCTGGCTGAAGTCCCTTGATCTTTTGGATTCCTTGTTTGTATGCTTGGTCCCAAAACACTTCTGGACTAGGTGAAATCCTTTGGTGGAGAAATTATCTTTTTTTTTGTTTAAGAGCAATTTTAGTTTTATGCTATAATTGGTTGTAGTATCTTGTGTCCTTTTGCCATGGGAGCCACATCCCACCTTGATTTTCTTGTCTGGGAATAGCCTTGCATGATTTGCTTTTTTGCCTTAAATCAATTAGAAATGTTTCTCTTTCCTGTTTTTGCTCCTTTTCCCCCCTCTTTTTTTTAGCTTCTCTTACAAAGAATCCATTTTCATTTCCACTGTACAACTATTAAAAATAGGAGCTGAATCAGCAATTGATAACTCCCTCTCTTTTCCTAGTACTTTCTGCTTACAGATGGTCTGCTAGCCTACACCTTTTCCCTCACAAAGGCTCATCTTTAACCAGTATTTTCCAGCCATTGTCCCAGTATTACAGCTTGGTTTGGTTTTTTTTTTAGTTGACTTTGCTATTTTTGGGTGCAGTTTTCCTTCACACAAAGACCTTCTTCCAATGGCTGCAGTTTATATAGGGATTTATTTATAATTATTTTATTTCTAGCTGGACTGGGGGAGTAGATTGTCTTATATTGCCAGTGTCATTTAAAATAACAATAGTATAAAGCAAAATAAGGTCTTCTAATTTTTAGTGACATTTATTGTATTTTTGAATGCATGATGCCTTTGGTGAAACTCTTGTTCTGTTAATAGAATGTTTTCTTATTTCTTCCCCCCTCTCATAAAAGTTTACTTATAATAATTTTGTAAACCCAGAAGCAAAATATAGATGCCAGGCCTTGAAAGTCTTTTACAGTGGTTTTTTAACAATGTACATATTGTAGGTGTGTGATTTTTCACTGGTAAATGAAAATGCCAGGAACTTACTATAGGTTACTACAACTTTGCCTGTAATAACTTTAAATCCCATTATGATCATCTCATTTTGCAGCATGCTTTGTTTCTATGAGCAATATATCAAGGAAATAGCATGCCAGTTACTATCCTTGGGAGTAAAGATTTCAGAGCAAATACAGAAGTTTTACACAGAAGGGAAAAGGCAGCAGAAGATGATTGTTCAAGCCCTGGGTCATCTATTGGGAGTCCCTGGCTTTTCCTGTATTGTGTAATATATAATTTAAATTTATTTACACTGAATCTTCTTGTAATGCTTTACCTGTGGCTGGGTTGTACAAGAAGAAGAAGAGGAAGAAGAAGAAGAAGGAGAAGAAGGAGAAGAAGGAGAAGAAGAAGGAGAAAAAGGAGGAGGAGGAGGCACATGAGGCTTCTCTAGGAATTGATGTGTTATCCAGGGCCTGGATAGGCTTCAGCATGTTCTATATTTTATACAAAATAGTAGCCCCTCCATGGGAATTCAGAGCAGTGCATGGGGTGCTCTCCAGCATTAAAGGTGGTGTAAAATGCAGATAAAGAGAGCAACCAGCAATAGAGCTGTGGAAGGTGAATTATTATAGTTATTCTCCATAAGCATGGTTTTTTACATGTCTTATGGCCTTGACTCTCTCTCCATCTTTTATGGTTATGAGCTGATAAAGGAGTGAATTCCAGGACTATGCAAAATCCTGCTTGAATTTCCAACTCTCTAACATGCAAACCCCTAGATACCTATCTGCTGTTGTTCCAAAATGAAATACATTCCAACCAGGCTGGGCTCTTCAATACATAAGGATTTATCTGCATTGGGAACTGACTGTGATTTACTTTCCTCATGCTGAACATGTTGCAGACCAGGATTTTTGGTCACTTTAATGGTCAGAATGAGCATAACATCATGAAGGGCTGCTCTGAGGCACCAGGATAGTTTTCAATACAGAATTAACATTGCCAAAAGTAGGAAAAATGATAACTAGAAGGAGCTTGAACCTGCAGTGCCTTCTTGAGGGTTATCAGTGTGGTAGCTTTGTTTGCTTGTGTTTCAGTGCTGGTTCCAAACCTCGTGTTGATTCAAGAGATTGAGGTGAATAAATTATTCATAAGGTTTTCTTAATTTAACTTTCTGATTCCATCCCAACAGGGCATAACTGTGCAGCTGGTGAAAATATATCTGCATTAAAAATTTGGAACATTATAAAAAGAAAAGAGAATACTGTGTTTAAGATATATCTAGACAAAGCAGCTTTATTCCCTGAACTTCAAACTGTTGTCTTTCAGTTTTGATGAGAAGTCAAGGTTTAATCTGGATTTCCAAGTTCAGAATTTTTTAAAATAAGCACTTTAGTCCTTGAAACATATCAAAATGTTTTGGGGTTTAGGAGTTTTTCTTGCTCATTTTACAATGGCAGCAGATATTTTTAGATTTTAAAACCTCTCTTGTAGTATCAGCAGCTCAAAAATTCCAGCACTGTATGAAATATTTGAAAGTGAAATAATCAGCAAAATGAAAGCTGACATTATGGATGTCTTTTCTTTGCCAAAACTGAGGGACTTGCATGAAGCAATGGGGAGATTTAAAAGAGTGCAATGCTATATACTGGCTTTTCATAATTTAGAATAAATTAGTCAAATAAATTTTCTTATATCTCTTTAAATAAAAGTGAGAGCATAGAGCATCTTTGAGAGTTTATCCCCAGTTATGGGGAATTGCTAAAGGGCTGTGTTTGAGAATAAAGGAATCCAGCTCCCCTTTCTTAGGGGAAAATTGCTGGAAGCTTGTGACCAGCTTTGTTTCTGGCTTCTGAGATGAATTTTTCCTTCCACACTGCAGGCAAGCTTCTGGTACAGGACTGCTATTTCCTCAAAGACTGGCTCAAAGTTCACAACTTTCTGGATTGGCTTTGTTACCCCATCACAGAGTTATTAATATTAAAATCTCAATTACATGATATAGGGATTATTGCTGTGAAAGATGTATGAAATATTCAAAGTTAAAAACAAAGTCAACACCTTGGTGAGACTTCTCACCAAGGTGTTTGATTGCAAATTGCTGTTGATGGAAGAACAGCCACTGCAAAATTCCAGATCTCTTTCTTTGTCTCTCTCCCAGAGCTTCATCTTTGAAGCTGATACTTCAGCCTGTAGTCCTGGGGATGATGTCTACAAAATGGGCCCAAGCTCACCCCATCTGTCCCATCTCATTGCTCATCTGCTGGGAAACAGGAGCTGAATCAGGACAGCAAAATGAGCCACAATTTATGCCCTGTTTCTTTTGGCTTCCCAGAGGAACTAGCTTTAACATTTGACAAAATCAGTGTAGCAGCATGTTGTAAGAAACAGAAACACCAAGATCAATTTTAGACTATAATGATGAGGTTTAAATGTCCTCAAAATACCATTAAATGTTTATTTTTTCCTAATATACTATAAAAAAATATAGACTTGAACATTGTTGTTAGTTGATATGGTGAAACTGATAACAATAATCCATTGAAGGATGTGTCCATGCTAAATCCTTTTGTAGAGAATTTTCACTTTTTTTTTCCAATTACACATTTTCATTCTTCTAATATATTAAGAAAAGCTTGGATTCCTTAATAGGTGTCTGCACAGCATGTGGTCTTGACAGAGCTAGGAACAACAATTGCTGTGTTTTTAAAATGGAATGCTTTGTAAATTGTTAGATTAACCACCATTTTAATATAATTTTTTTTGCAAGTATTGGTTTGATAGTTCACAATAACGTGTAAATGTTAAATTAAGCTAACCTATTTGTTTTTGTCCTGGCACAATTTCACAAAATATAAAACCATTTTTATAACAACATGGGGCTAATACACTGATTATCTTTCCATGTAGAGCCAGAAAAAGGCAAATTGGGAAAGAAGTCTGTGAAGATTTTTGCAATGGAATAAGCTTAAAAGTAAAATTTCATGCCAAGCAATTTGCACTGTATTTTTCAGCCTCGTGCCATAGTTGCAAATTAAACTTATTTTCAAGTCTTTTCATAGAATAATAGAATCACAGAACAGTTTGTGTTGGAAAGGACCTTAAGGATCATCTCATTCCAACCCCCTGCCATGGGCAGGGACCCCTTTCACTGAACCAGGGTGCTCAGAGCCCCATCCAGCCTGGCCTTGGATGCTTCCAGGAGAGGGAACAATCCAAATATGGTTGGTCTGTTCTCACACGTCCCCACAGACACAGATGGACATGGACCATTGTGTCACTTCATGTATACTTTATTTTCTGCAGCAAGATGAAATTTTAAAAGAAAGGCTTTATCCAGGAGGAACGGTGATGTGGAGGAACTTCAGAACTTCTAGTCTTCTTGCTCTGGACAAATCTTGTGCTTTTGCCTTCATTTTAGAATTACTTCACTGTGTTCACAGAGGACTGAGTACCCTCTGAAAGCAACTTTGGCTGGTGGCATCCCTCAGTCTTCTTTTTGTTTCTTAAATATTATGTTAAGAATCCCATTTCAGGCAAAACTTCAAGGTACAAAGAATCCTCAAGTGCTGGTTTTATGTAACCAGGGCCAGATTGTATCCCATGAATGTGGCAGAATTAGTTTTTCACCTGAGCAGTGCATCAGTGAATCTCACCTTCATCTACCTTCATCTTCAGACAGATTCAGTCACAGACCTATAGCTAGCCATGGTACTGTGCAGATTCAGAACATACTTTATTTGTATTGTCACTGCACACTGCAGGCTCAGTTCAAGTCAGCTGTAGGTGAAAGAGTAATAAAAGAATACAATCAGGGAGAGTGCCTGAGGGCATAGACACTCTGATTTTGCCAGAGGAGGCTTAGGGAGATCTGATGTTGTCCCAAACATCATAGGAAGGTTTCTTTACAGGTTTCAGTGGATTCATCCCATAAGAGAGAAGTGCACAGGCAGACAGCGACAACTATTCTGTTTGTGACTGACCTCTTTAAGCATCATAGACTTTGTGTTTATCCTTCCCAGAAGAGCACTGCTGATATCAGGGACTCCTCAGCCTTGCTGGCCAGGGCTTGGTGAAGTCCAGGGACTGGGAACTGAGCTTAGAGAAATTTGGCATGCAATGCCCAAGATGTGAAAGCATAAATGCAGGGGAAGCCAGTATGGCATCAGCATAGCTGCTGCACCTTGAGATTAAACAGCTGCTCACATCTGCTGTTTAATACTGTGGCCTGTGGGCATACAGAAGCAGCAAGTCAGGTCATGCAGTTGTCCCTTCTGGTCCTTGTCCTGAGGGACTCTGATCTCAGTCATAACTCTTGCAAATCTCTGATCTCAGTCATAACTCTTGGAAATCTCCAGGTCTTGCCAGTTGACCTTCACATTGTGGCCTCACTGATGAATTTACTCAATGCACCACTAAACTTCTGTGATGGAGTAGTTGTATTGTTTCTCTATCACCCAAAGCACCAGAGACTGGTTGTTGGGGAGTCCTGACACCAAGGAGGTGGACCCACACTCAGGTGGCACAGATGATTCTGTCAAGTGTTTAGCTGAAGTCATTTTGGCTGAACAGTTTGCTTGCAGACCTAATTGGAAGGAATTCCTGAAGATCTGTGGTCTTTCTTGGCAGCATAGAGAATGGTTTGGCCACTGGACACATCAAGTAATCTCTGCATCATTTTTGGACTTTTGACTGGGTTCCTGCTTGTTGCATGCATTCCTGTTTCAGAGGAATAGAGACAAAAGAATCTAACATTGTTCTGGACTAGTCACAGGATATCTGAATGACACTTATTTGCCAGAAAAATACTGGGGAGATTAGAAGAACTAGAATCACTTCCCTCCTAAACTTCTGTGAAGCTCATTAAAAAAATTGCTTATTTCCCACAGCATGCCAACCATGAGTTAGTGAAGGATGGAGTGGTGTGCTCTGCATTTTGACTAGAACTCTGTTCTTTAAAACAGTAATGAATTTTACATCACCATTTCTTGGTAGTAGTGGCAGATCATGAAACACTGTATTTTCCTCATGCTCATGGAATGGTTTTGGATTACTTAGCTTCAGGAAGCATGGTGGAAGCTGTTGCACTAAATGCTGGAGGAAACTTTGATCCATCAGACACTATGATGTAGTTTGTTCTGAAAGCTCTGTGTCCTATTATCATGAAGAGCCCAGTCCTGTGCCAGTTAAAGAAAACATGATGGTTTTGACTCATCACAGGAAACCAGGAGCTGAAAGCATTGGATACTTTCTTGGACTTGGTGCTTTTCTGGTCTTCTGTTTCTCTTTACAGGGGCAGTAGCTGAGGACAGATTGATGAGGAAACCACATTTATTGTATCATTTGCAAATTTTAATGCCAGCAGCAAATTCTGGGGCACACTGTGGGCAAAGAATGAGGTTAGAAAACAATCTGGAGTGGTTTATGGGGAACATAATAATTGTTTTCTTTTCCATGCTACAGCTCACAGGTGTGCTCATCAGTAAATTGATTAATTGGACATATTTGAGTGTGTTTTCACAAAAACGTTTGAGCTATATGATGCTCCCCCACATGCTTTTTTTTCCCTGCAAACTGCCATCACCAGTGGTTTGGAAGTGTAGAAAATAGTATTATAAGGGAACAGATGCGAACAAAAGGGGTGAAATTGAATGTATTAGTATTCAGCAGTCTGCTTTTGATTACCTCTGACTGGAAAATATTTGGGAGCCACCAGGGTCCCCTCAAGTGTTATGATTTCGTAAATTCAACCCTCGTGTGTTGGGATTCAGGCTCCCTTATTGAAATTGAATTGATATTTTGTAAACTTCATTTGTGAATAATGTGATCTGACAGGGACAAATGCGAGGGAGAATTGTTTTCAAACCTTCTCCAAATGAAACTTATTATTGGGTAAATACGGATTTCTTTGTCTCTTTTCCTCTCTTTCTATCCTGAGCGTCTTCATGGCCTGAATATGTATCAACTTTTCCAAGGTAATTGAATTGATTCAGTCATGTGTGGGCAACAGAAATGGGCAATAGAATATATTCCTGATGGGGAAAAATTGAAAAGTAGAAGGATTTCTACTCAGGTGCAGGGCTGGGAGGGTCACATTGCTATCAGAGGAGAGAGACACACAGGAGCTTCTTTCTGATTATCTCAGCTTTGGCCATTCTCTCCCTCAATAATCGCCCTCTGATATAACGCCGGCTTTCCAATTTTGCTGGCCAGCACCATGCCTCAGATGTGTTACATATTAATTTCCCTTTGCAGAAAATTTGCCAAGCTTTAGCTCAAATTCAGTTAGTCGGATTGATGAAAGTGGCAAAAGGATACGACATTTACTGATTCTCCCTTTTCACCTTTGATTAACTCAACCTGTGAATTATTCTTGCCCTGTCAGTGTGCCATTAAACGAGCTGGGGCCAAGGTTGCAAGTTCATACTTTCTGATGTAACTGAGAGAAAATGCGTTGAGCCATGATTTGTCTGACAGAGACCTAGGATCATTTCAATGCTGTGTTGCCATTATTTTAACAGGTCAACCCTTGGTGAAATAAAGAAACAAAAATAAACGTTCTATCTTCCTCCCCATAATCCTAATTTCTAGCTCATATCTCTGGCACCTGCTGGTTCCCAGTGGTTCTCTTGTGGAAGAAGTCATTGTCCTTGTTCCAGATGGACTAGAAAAGTCCATCCCTCCCTGTATTGCTTGATATTTTTGAATTAAATCGTGTTAGGATACCATAGGAATTGCTGCCACAGGCTGGAGTCTATGTACTTAACTTTTCCTCCCCCTTTTTTTTTTGCTCTGCCACCATGTTTCAGGTTTGATTTTTTCTGGAAGCACCAATCCCTGGTGCTTCATAGTGCTATAGCATTTCACTCTATCAATGAAATCAAAGGGAGAGAACTTCCTTTCCATGTCTTCCTCTGTTACTGCACTGCTTTGACAAATCATGTCCAGGATTTGGCTGCTTTTTTCACTTGATGAAAGTCCTAATTTGTTTCTTGTAAAGTTCAAGGGTTTTTAGATGGTGCAATAGAAATTTTAATGTTGCCATTTCAGCTTGTTTATCAGGAAGATTGTCAGTTTTGATTGTCAAGTTAGGCAATGTGTTTAAAAGACATTTTCCATAATGATGCTGGGCATGTATAGAGACTTTTCAAGATTCCAGATGTGTTTCAGTCTGTGCAGCTTTGGTGACTGTGGCCTTGAGCAAAGGGGAAATATTTGGGTTAAAGTGGCAGGAGGCAATGAATTAATAACTTTTGCCCCTATGTTTTCCTCCGAAAAGTGTGCCATGAATAATTTGCCCTCTGGGCCTTGCAGTAAGGATACCTGGCTGGCAAACCCACACAGATTTGTCTATGTCACAGTGTCCTCATGCTGTCAGGAACTCATGGAAAACACCTCCATGCAGCTCTCATGGTTTTTGAGCAGTCTCAGGATCTGAAATAGCAGTGAAAAACAGTGAGAGTGTTAGCTGTCATTAGGTGACCTTTCCATGCTACTTCTGGTAAATCATTACCAAACACAGGAGAGATCTGGATTTGGTTCCTTCTGTGCATGACTCAATAGAACTTTTACCAGAAATGCTTTCTAAGAGATTTATCACAAAAATATCCCTGTTTCCTTTTTTTCCCCTCCCATAAACTACATTTCTGGTTATACCCAGAGGCACGATTTGGAGAATGTCTAATGAGAATTCTCCTATCCTTTCTTAGGTGCATATCTGCCATTTGCAAACAATGCACTTCAAGATAGCCATCATAGCCCTGAAATACCTAGTTTTGAAGTATCTCCTTTCTAGGAGAGCTGGAGTTGTGTTCAGAACTGCAGTCTTGTCTGCCCCAGTCTTTCCTGTATAATATATATTATAGCTGTTGAGTAGAAAGAATTGTTGAAAGTAGAAAGCAGTGAGGAGAGGAATTGGTGTGCTGAACTCTCTGGGAAGGGTTTCCAGCTGACATGCAGGAAATATTGCTCGTGGCTCTTCCATCACTCAGTGAACAAAATTGGCTTTCTGTAATTTTCCACAACCAAACTGGGCTTCCCCAGGTCAGCAGCCCGGATGTTCAGAATCATCAAGACAAAGCATAAAACGCCCTCGCAATAACCTGAGTGACTGAAAGTGTAATGTAGACACCCTCCTAACAGCCATTCCTTGTAGAAAGTCACCTTTGGAAAGTACTAAAATCACTGACCATTAATAATGAGGCCTACATTGCAAATTAGGTTATTTTAAATACATCAAACAACTTTCTCAAATAGAAAAGAAAAAAAAAATTATATATGTCATGGTAATGTTTTCTATCTTTATATAAGTTATTAATTTGTATACTTAAAAAAAAATTGAGTCTGTTCATAGGAACGCTTTATATTCTCTCAGGCTTAAAAGAGCTCTAGCTATGGCCTGCTAACTCTTATGGCCATGAAGAATGCATGTCTTGGTTATAAATGGTATCCACTTTAGCTTCATAGCTTAGAGCTGAATAAACACAGAATCACTGAATTGTACTCAATGGCTCTGTTTATACTGTATTTTGTTAGCATTGACATAAATCAAGATTTGATTGACTATACCCAAAGTAGAGCTGGAATGAAATAATGAGGGTGTTTGTTAGCAGAGCTGCCAGTCTTTAGTAGTAATGACATTTAACGTAATAGGTAGCTGGTAGGTTAAAATGTGCTTTTTATTTGTTGTACATACATTTTATAAAAGAAAGATGTAGTAAGGCCCAGGGTGCAATTTTTCACAGCACCCCTCCAGATAGGAAGCTAATTAAAAACAAGGCAAAAAACTGATCATGAATGAATGCATTGGCCATTGTTTAGTGTAATACAGAACTGTACAAAAAAGATCATTAAATTCCATTCATCACTTTGGCTTTAAATTGATGCAAAAGACTTGTGCTTCTGTGCATAAGGTGGAGGCTAAGTAGGAAGGGTGTTAAATCAGTTTGAGAGTCTTGGGGAAGAAAATATTTAGCAAGAGAAATAATAAAGGACAGAATATGATAATATTGCTGTAAGGAGTGTTAGCTCGTTTGTTTTGAATGCAATTCTGAAAGGTCAAGATGGAGGTAATATAAATGTTAATACTAAAATCCAGAGGGTTTGAATTTTTCAGTTCAGGTACTTGGTGTCATTACAATAACCAAATAAATTTTTATTATCTTCAGGTTTAAAAGTCTGTTTTAAAAAAGTCTATTGCTATAAATTTTAGAATTAATGACTTAAGAAATTATAAAACACTGTTTTAAAGTGGAATTTAGACTAGAAGTTTACATTTTAGATTTTGACTTGTTACTAATTTTTTTTTTTTTTAGTGTATTAAACATATTTTTAATCTTTCTCCAAGTATTGGCTGGAACAGCTGAACAGCCTGTGAGCAAGTGCACTTGGATGCTAATTAACTGATTTGCGTAAAGCTATTTTCTACAGACATTGAGAGCATACAATCATTATGGCCATAAAAATTGACTTCTGTTTGTTACACACACTTCTACTGGAGTCATAAAAATTATTCTTGGCTCTCATGTGTGCATGTAGCTACAAACTGCTATTAACACTGCCACTTGCACTTTGTCATAAAATACTAATTGCTTATTGACCAGGTCACAGAATTTGGGCAAAAAGTAGATCTAATACAAATAATGAAGTGTGGAAACCATCCTGCCTCCTCTAACAACACAGAGTGTGGTTCAAACCCTGAAAAGAGATCCTGTGACCTGGACACATAGTCCACAAAAGGGTGTGGGTCACAGAAGGGTCTGTTTGCACAGTTTCATACCTGAAACTGCTTCTCTTTGCAGCATCAGGGCGATCTTTGGGGAAACATTGTTTTCCCCAGCCTCAGTGCAGCCCTATAGAAGGAACAGCCCCATAGAGAACAGACCTGGCAAGGCATTTGCATTCAAGTAGCTGAGCAAGCTGGATCCATGTTCCTCCTGCTGAACTTCATCCTGTGTTATTAGGTATTGCTTGTGTGACTAAGCTTGTGCTGACTAAGGCCTCAGTGCAAAGGTGCTGAAAACCACAGAGATTTCAAGGGCATGAGAAGGTGTCAGGAGCTGGACTGCCAGTGAATTAATGCACAGGAGTTCACTTCCTGCTGCATCCTCATCCTGCACAAAACCAAGTTGGCCCAAAAAAGAGGGAAGTGCTTCCCAACAATGTAAGTGAAGGTGAAAGGCAAGATGATGGAGAGGAGGAAGGCTAAGAGAAAGGAGAGTGAAACTTTCCAAAAACAGTCTTTGCAAAGTGTTTGTCTGTGCTGCCATGTACCCGCACATGCTTTGTTCTCTGTTGTGCTCAGGTGGGCTGGCAGATGTGTGGTGACACGGGTGCAAGTGGCTCTGCTGAAGTCTCTGTGCAGACAGGAGGGTGTCTCTGTCATATTTTCTGGAAAAATCCCCTTGCCCAGAATTCTTCTCCTCGGAGGCTGAGAAGCCTCAGAGGAAAAAGAAAACAATATTATCTGATTTGCTTCTCCTGTGTTTTGCTGCTTTGGAATGTGTTTGGACATTGTTTACCAACTGGTCATTGTTTCATTGGTTTGACATGAATTGTTTTGACTTAATGGCCAATCAGCGACAAGCTGTGCTGAGGCTCTGGAAGGAGTCATGAGTTTTCATCATTATCTTTTAGCCTTCTGTAAGTATCCTGTCTGTATTCTTTAGTGTCCTTTAGTATAGTATTCTTTAATATAATATAGTATCTTAAAACAATAAATTAGCCTTCTAAGAACATGGAGTCAGATTCATCATTCCTTCCTCCCTGCAAATACAAGAGGAGGGCTGGGGAGAAAGATGCAGCCAGAAATCCCTGTTCAAAGGAACAATGACAGTTTTGCTCATTTGAAAACTGTGGTGAAAATTTATTCTGTCCTGAAATTGGTGTAAAGTCTTTCACCCATGTTGGTCCACATTGGAGATGTTCAATATCAAAATGTTTGTCATGATAAGCACCAATCTTAGTGCAGCACATGGGGTAATCAGACTGTCTGAGTATTTGGAGGGTAATAAGGCCAGGGTTCTGTTCTATCCCTGGTGCCCTTCGGTTGATGGTGCTGCAGGAGACTTCCAACAGATGAGAACACACAAGAGAGCCAGTGACAGCCCTGGGGCTGTGGGCTGCAAGGTGTTTTAATGAAAATAACAGCCACTTGGCACAGCTTGGTCCATTTCAGTAAGTAAATAAGTGAGCCTTGAGGTGATTTAATGAGTCAGCTGAGGAAAACTTTACCAATGTCCAAAGATGGCTCTGACTCTCTCAGAGGCAGAGATCTCCCCCAGCTTCGGGGAGGTGATGGAAGGAGAGGAGCTTTGGTCTCTTTCATTCTGTTGCTTCAAAGCACTCCACATTTTGTACAGCTCTTTACTATGGCTGGGGAGGAGGTGATGTTATTTCTGAGTGTCTAACAAACAATTTTTGTCACATTCATCAATGGATTATGCAGCAGTACCCGGCCACTGAAAACAAGGAAAAACCACTGTTGCTATGCTGTTCATAACTCTGGTTATGAGCAGCTTCTCAAAGCAATTTGAAAGACTTTGGCAGTAGAAGTATCAAGTACAAAATAAACAGCTCTGGATTGAATCCCTTCATAAAGATGCTATTTTTTATTCATGATAAGAATCTCATTTCTCACACACAGGCGCTGTTGGGGCTGCTTTATTGTCTCTAAGAGGTTAAAAATAAGAGTGATGCAAAAATACTCGCTGTTAAAGATCAAGGCATCAAGTGACATATTTAGTGCTGGGGGGGGTTTTGGGTAATAAGGTTATCAGTTCAGAAGTTTATAGCTTAAACTCATCCTTTGGTCTCTCCATTTAGCTGCTAGGTCAAGAGAGTGTTTCAGATCTGTCTGTAGTCCAGACAGTGCCACGTCATCTGTACAATGGTCCTAAAAATGCATGATTTCAAAAATGTATTCTTAAGGTAATATCTATTTCAAGCCATGATTGGCATAAGCTGACTTCTATGGGCTGAACATCCTTCTTTTTTTCTTGAAGTTAACAGAATTGCATTAGGATATGATGAGCACCAGGAAAATCTGATCACTGGAAACAATGGAAGAGACAATGAACAAAATTTGGTGAAATAAGTCCAAATAGCAAGACCAATTGTCTTAGTGGTTATGGTGAAGCAGTGGAAATTATTGCCTCTCACACTCCATGTTTTAAAAGATGAGCTAAATGGTTTGTACTGCACATCTTGCTATCCTGCCCAAGGTACAGGAGGTGGGAAGGTGCAATTCTAGGTCACTCTTCACAGTGTCACAGATAGCAACACACAGGAGCAGATCTTTCCAAGACATCTCATCAGCAGAAATCCTGAGAAGTTGGTTTTGCTTCCAGAAAAAAAATGAAGAAATAAACAGAATAGAAAGGGCTCATGCCAATAACTCAGAGTTCAGGTGAGATCTTGGCCTCAGGAGGATTTGCTACATGGTTCTTACAATTTTATTGCTGTGTTTCACTGTCCTGTTTGTTTTCCCAAAGTTTAAGTTTTCAGATCAGAATTGTGATTTGAAGGTGGTGTTCTCTTTTCTCCTGGCTAATTTTCTCCAGCATTTAGAAGGCCTATTTTTTCAGGCCACTGTTCCATGACAATCCAACCTCTATTAAGAGATCTATGTTTATTGAGCCTTTTTTTAACTTCAGGTGGGCACCTAAAGCACCTCTGAAATTCAGTGTGCCATAGGTTGAGCATGATCATAATGACCTAGCAGCTGCTGTTTAAAAAATGGATTCATTTTCATTTAAGACTGTTTGCAAAGCCTTGTGGAGTTCTGTATATTCAACACACAAACATTTTATTGAAAATGGGGTATTTTACTCTTTTAGGTAGTTCTGAAAATCTCAGCCTAAATTTTGTTTAGAATGATATATTTCCTTCAAGGAAATCTACCCACCACCCTTTTAAGGGGAACATGCTTCTCTCAGATCTGTGTGGTAGAATTCATCATTGATATTATGTTCTCCCCACCTGCATGCAAAGCAGAGCTCTTCTTCCTTCCTTTATTTTCCCTGTTCTCTATTTCTCTTTGCAGTACATTTGCCTCAGCCACTATTACCATGGTGCTCCAATCAATACAATGTCCAGTGCCCTGTATAATATAGTTCTAATTTTTTTAACCCACAGGCTTTGATTTTGATGTGGACACTTCCACCATAAGCCTATACCTAATAATTAAAATCTTTGTGTATTTTTTGCACAAGTTCCTTATTTTGCTTTCTGATGAATTCAGGCACTGTGAATTGTTCCCTGAAGCCAAATCTATACTTTTTATTGTTATGTGAATATTCTGCTCATACTAGATATTACACTTTTACTTCCTATTCAATAAATATCGATGACATTCAGCTCAGCAATGAGTATTAGTCTGTCAGAACACTAATTTATGGTGGGAATAATGTAATATCAAAAGGTTTATGGATCAGAAATGTGTAAATATGAAGTTCAATCAGTGGCTCTTCCGTGAATTAAATTCTAAACAAACATTCCATTCCAAAATTTGTACATGAATTTTTTTTATCTGTTGTTTGAAAACTGATCTGAAATGTCAGGTGATTTATGAGCTTAGGAGACTCTTATTTGACATTTTTCCTTCTGCATTTTGTGACAATATATAAGCCATCAGGTTGTTGAGGATGAGAATACATTTCAGTTACTTCCTTGGGATATAGCTCAATATTAACTTTCTGGTCTGCTGTCTTACTGAACAATGCCTGTTTCTCTGACAGTTCATTTAGATATTGTCATGGTGTTGGAAGCTTTAAAGGGGTTAATGAGGTATTTATTCCATTATTGTTATTGGAAATTACAGTGTCTAGAACACTTACACAAGAAGATTAAAGATAGATGCTTTAGACCACTTTCTATAGCCTGATAGGCCATTATTTTCTGGTTCATAACACAAAATAGTACTTTTCATCAAGGAGCTCATATTCTCTAGATGATTCAAAAATTCACAGACCAAAACCAATGTAAAATATTAAGTTCCTAATACTTTTTTAACCCCAAACAAGTTAGAATGCAAATGTTTTAATCAAACAAGGTGAAAGTGTCACACACATTTCTCTTTTGTGAGGACTAAAAGTGGAAGGGGTGCCTTGACACATTGGAGTAAACTTCCCCTAGCCTGGCTTCTGCTTCTGGCTTAGCAAACATGGCAAACTCTGCTGCTGCTGGTAGTTTGAGTTGTTTTGCACAGGATTTAAAACTTTGTTGTTTCTCTGATTTCCAACAGGAAGACATTGAGTCAAGTCTTGCCTTTTTAATGTGGTTCCTTGGAGTGATGAGCAACAATTTCACACTGGAAGGACAGCACGCACAGTGTGAGTTGCATGGTGTGTTTGAGATATTTAGGATCCTGTCCCTGTGTGCCTTTTTATTAGCATGAAAGTTCCTGATGTACTTTTTCAATCATGAGGGCCAGGAAACCATTTCCTAGCCCTCCAATCTCTTCTGATTGTGCAACATGGTGATGAAGCATCAGAGACCTGTAGGAGTTTTCTTCGTGGTTTAGAATTAATAGAGCCAATCTCTGCAATCTTTCATGCTCACACTATATAAGAAACTGGGCTGCAACCAGTTGTTATATTAGATGATAGATACCTCCTGGTAACTAGATCTGGAGCACATCTAACAGCAGATGAAGACAGAGACAGCTGGTGAGAAACAGATCTCCATCCATTCAGAAAATCAAAAGCCATATAGAATTGTCTTGGGAAACTTGTTCTGGCTGATCCAGCTTGAACTAGTTACCTTTCTTCAGCTGCTTGGCCACGCTTGCACAGGGGAATTGGACAGGATCACCTCCAGAAGTCCCTTCCAAACTCAACCTGTAATTCTGGGAGGAACCCTTAGAAGCTCCCCTGCCTCTTTGCACCCCTGGGTGAACAGGATGGGCAAGAGGCATAGCAGGATGTGTTATGGGAATCTCTGCTTCTTACAGCTCCTTCCACAGGGCAGCACCTGTGTGTCTGTCCAGATCTGTTGAGTATTGTAAATTCAGGCAACCCTGACAAGAGGAGAGATGGTGAGGAGGACTCCATCTTATCAGAAGGCTAATTTATTACTTTATTACACTATATTATATTAAAGAATACTATACTGTACTAGAGAATACAGAAAGGATACTTACACAATGCTAAAAAGATAATAACGAAAACTCCTGACTCTCTCCAGAGTCCTGACACAGCCTGGCCCCAGCTGGCCAAAGAGTGAAAACAACTCACAGCAGAATCCAATGAAACAATCACCTGTGGGTAAACAATCTCCAAACACATTCCACATGAGCACAACACAGGAGAAGCAAATGAGATAAGAATTGTTTTCCTTTTCTCTGAGGCCTCTCGCTGCCTTTCAGCTTCCCAGGAGAAAAACCCTGGACAAAGGAATCGTGTTCAGGGAATGTGAATGCCACAGTTGAGAAATGCATGGCCCTTCTGCTGGCAGTAGGATTTATTTCCCACACGTATGTGTTGTGAAGGGGTAAGTGTGGTGCTGTTTAATTCCTTTGCTCTCTCTCTTTGCCTGGATAAGTTCAAGGGCTCTACTGTCCTGCCCGAGGTGCAGCCCTTCAGTGTCACCCCAGATGTCTCTGACAGGGTCCAGGGCTCCTCACACTTAATTTTGTGTCTTCTCCTTTAAAGCATCCTTCCTTCTTCGCTGCCTCATTTTCCTCCTTGACATTCACCTGCCTTGTCCTCTGGTCAATTACAAGAATCCACTTGTTGGAAAGAAACTTTGGTTCATCAGCATTCAGAAAATGGACTTTTTCTAGAGGAGGGATTTAGTCAGCATTTAGTTTACATGCCAAGCCTTACAGTAATCCTTGAGAAAGGTAAGATAACAGGCTGCAAAACAATGTGGTCTAGAGCAGAGATGTGTTGGAAGATATTAATGTAGCAGAAAACAACTTCATTGTAACAGAAATGAGCTTTATTTTCACACAGCAATACAATGCATAATCTGATAAATTCTCAAAATAACTTTATCATCCTGGATATTATTTTGGAAAAAGTAAACAACAACTGAGAAAGTTTCTGCTTATAAACAGAAAAACCCAAACCATTTCTGGATCTGGGTACTGGTTGGGCTGTTGTGGTTTTTTTTTGTTTGTTTGTTTTTTTTCCATTTATGAAGTGGAGATGGGTTATAAAGGAAAAAAAAGTATTTGTAGATGATGCACAGCTAGCAATGCCTGTTTCTACTGGCCAGCATGCCCATGTGACTGTTTCATCTTCCATGGTAACTTAAGCACAAGAAAAAGCCTTTACAGTTCAGGGCACTGCTGCCTGGCCAGAGGTTTGTAATAATTCATAGACCTTTCACTTTCATTTTTCTAGAGCTGAGGAATTACATTCTGCTATTAAAATGGCTTTGTGAGTTGCCTGGTACAGTATATATATTCTCTCTGCTCAAAGAGATAAATAGAGCATGGTGGGGAGCAGGGACTTCTTAATAGCAGGTGCTCTAAAGAATCCACATGCCTTGAAAGAGAATATCATTGTGCTTCCCTTCACTCATCAGCTGTTTTTCACATAGGATCATTTAAAAGATGTGGGCTAGCAAGAAGCATTTATCCTCCTTGGGCAGCAGCCACATGTGTTTGTACTTTTGTGCAAATTAAGAGCAAGAATTGTGAGTGGGTGGATGCAAGGTGGGGCAAAGTGTGGGGTACCAGCTGCCAGATCTGTTTTGAAAGGCTTGAGGAGGTCCCAGGCAGCAGCAGGTGGGCACTTTGTGGGCAGCTCAGGGGAGGTTGGGATCTACTCAGAGATTTATTGGGGTTGGTTTTAACAGCCCTGGTCACAGTGGCAGGATCTGAAGTACAACCCTGATGTGGAGAGCTGGGTAGAGCTCATGGGATTTTATAGTGCTCCTTCCTTTCCAGAGTCAGAACCCTACCTAGAGTTTTTCTTTTTTATTTTCAGGGTTTATTGATTTCCCTGCTTGACTGACAAAGGTGTAGAGGAGAAAATGAGAGTTTCTGCTGGGAATTTCTTTCTTAATGGTAGACAATGCTTGTCAAAGTTTTCCAGCTATAATAGAAAATGCTTCCATTAAAGCTAACTGGGAGAGCTCAGTCTGGGGAGGTTCTTGGGAGGAGGTGATGTGTGTCTATTGGTTTCCCTGCAATATATGAGCTTTGAATGGTTTGCATGTATTTGAGTGCAGCTAATTGTAGGCTAGACCAAACTCATGGGTATCAAAAGGAAAGGGAATGTTGTAGACTCAACAACCAGTAATAATCAGGATCAGATCATGACAAAATTTAGCTTTTTGATTTAATTTCCAGGCTGCTTCCAAAAAAATGTCATGGCTCTCATTCCCCAGTTTAAACTGCTGTTCTCAAGGTAAAAGAAAAAGCCAAAAGGTAGTAGCATGTCTCTAAGCTATTTTATTCCTCAAGTGAGACATGGGACCAGGTGAAAAAAGATATCAGAAATAATTTCCTTGGTCTTTTTGTCTTCAGACTCCAGTTTCCCCATCAGTGAGCACAGCCTTATATTCTCAGTGCTTCATAGGGGGTTATATTACGTTGACTTGAACTTTCATACAAATCACAACAGCAAAGCTTTTTGCAGAATGGGGACTGTAATTCACCAGTGTCCACAGAATAAACTGAGATTTGTGCATGCCAATAGCCATGTGTGTTCCCAATAACAGTGTCATGCTCTTCTTGGCATCCTTATAAACCTTCAGACAAGTCTGCAAAAATATCTTTTCATTCAGTATTCTACTTTTCTCTGTTCCTTTTTTTTTTAATAAGCCTTAAATCTTGCCCTTGCATTTTACAAATTGATAAGTGTCCTGACATTGCAGAGCCTGGGGTAGATTGTATCACCCTTCATTCCTTCCCTTGCAGGGGTAGCCTTGCCAAATGTGACATGCCATTCATAACACAAACAAGATTTTACAATACAGAATGCCAGGGTTTTGTTACTGGATAGAAAAGGAAGCCCAATTTTTTTAAGTGATTTTGGGAGTGGGAGGAAAAAGAAGAAGTGGGTATTTATTAATTTTTGCTCCTAGTAAAAAACCTTTAGTTTTAAATTTATAGAAGGGCTTATCTTTGGCACTTAGGCTCAGTGTCTGTCTCAAGGCAGTGGAGCTGCACTGGTTCCCACAAGCAATGCCTCAGCCCTCCAAGTGACTTTGTAATTATAAATTCTTGCAAAAAGAATATAGAGTAAATATTGCTCTGTGGGTTAGAAGCTTGTGTATAATGCCTGTTTCTCTGTTCATGTTACCTCATGTCCATAAAAAAACAACTCTGATGAAGTCAACAGAGTCAGACCAAGTTTAAAATATTTTGAAAGGAAGTCTTGGGTTGATTCTGATGCACTAATTTGTGCAGATGAAATTATCCCACCCCATGTCTTTGCAGTTGTTATAATGTGTACAGACACCACTGGTATTTTAACAAATACTCTAATGGTGATTAATAAATTTTACATATTTGATCACCATAAATCAAGAGCTACACCATTGAAATCAATGGTGCCAAACAAGTCTCAGGATGCAGTAAATGAAGGAAGACCCATGAGCAGTTCAGCCTAACAGAAAAATGGATGGTGCTGGTTCCAAAGTTATTTCAATTACATTTGGGTTTGGCATTATCTGTGTGGTATGTAGGAGAGGTCTTTGGTTAGACCACACTGCTCTAGTTTTACTGGTGTTCCTGGGGGAAGGACAAGTTCTACAATTTGTCTATATTTTTGGTTTTCTGACTGCATACATATGATTTTAAGTCAACCTTGTCTCTGGATTATCTACTGATTTTTGCATGTTTAGCCACTTTGCATATGTAACTGCTACGTTTGCAGTTGCTAATCAAACTTTGCCAATTAGGATTACTGGAAGAAATCCTCTTGGCTGAAGTAGTTCTGCATCCAAAGATGTGATGGTCAATGCTGAAATGCTGTGACTGGGAATGCTACAGTCTGGGAGAGCTGGAAAATAGTTTTATTTCTATAACATGCAAAAAAATATGCCACAAAAATATTAATCATTAATAAAACAATTTAAGCAATGGTTTTGCTAGGATGTAGTGCTCCAAAAAGGATGTAGTGGTGTAGAAAAAAATCAGCCCTTGATTTTTTATTTTAGATTTAATAGTAAAATTTCTATATTGACCTGTATTTTTCAGACAATACAAGATCTAAATGATTTTTAATTTGTTTTTACTTTTCAGATATTTGGATATGGAACCTTTTGTAATAGAGCTCTATACTTGAAACAGTTGCATTTTACCTGTGATTACTGTTAATTACTTTGCTCACATTTTGGGCAATTTTATTGACTAATAAGTGTCTGAAAATGAAAAGGAAGTCTCTGGAGGAGCTGTGTGCAGAAAAGCATTCTTCAAGGCAAGAGTGGGATCAGGCTGAATTTTGTGGTCCCTGTGAAACTATTTGCAGTTTTTACAAACTCTTCACAATTTACACATGAAGGCATTGTGGCTATTGTGAGTGATGGGTCATGGCCAGTTTTCCATGGCTGGCAAGTCAGGTGTCTCAAGAATTCAGTATTGAGCATTTTGCTTTGAAAGGATCAGCTTAAGAGCAGCCAAGGGTGGTTACTGCTCTGCTCACTCTGTGTGTCATGGTCATTTGATTGTGAATCTGGAAAGAAATTTACTGATTTCCATACAATTCCCCCTTCTGTTGCCTACATCACACATTTCACCCCAAACAACCCCTGTGACTTTCACAGAAGAAACAAAACTCTGAAATACTCTGTCATTTCCTTAGTATTGAGGCCATGGCTGAAGCATGGGAGTGTGATGATGGGAATTTCATGACTGATAACTGTATCATTAAAAGCTCAAAATTAATCACTGGGTATCACTATACTTGAAGTAGTCTTGCTTGTTTAAAAAATTGATTAAACCCATCTTTAGGCAGAATATCTATTGCAAAGGAAAAATGTGGAAGAAAATTGATTTTGATTCCTTGTAACATAAAAAAGTGATGATCATTTCTTCCCCTCCTACCAGTATGTAATCAAACATGAGCTATAAGATCAGTAACACAATTATTCTGCTTTGAGCTGCTAACATTCTTCACCCAAACCAGAGCTTATAAGGCAAGCACTCTTGACCTGTTTTCTGTGGTTTGCTAGGTTTTCAAGAAAGAAAGGCGAGTCAGAGTGGCTGCACCAAAAGCCCATGGAAAGCAATAAGTGATCTTGATCTGCTCTGTGCAGCACAGAGTCAGCTGTGAACAACTTCAAGGCACCCTTGACTCCAAGCTATGCATGATTTATGGGGGTATCTAACCCTAAGAGCAACGTGGGCAGGCCACTGCAGTGATTAAATCCTATTTGAATGTTTTGTTAGGATAGTTCCTGACAGGACAAAGGGCTCCTTATTCCCTTGTGACAACATCTCACACACAGCCTTCCTTCCTTGGATTTCTCTGTACTAATCACCCCGAAAAACTAAATAACAGGTTTCTGAAAGAGCCTGAAGGAGGAGTCCTGAGGCAAATGGTTAATGCCTGATCTCCCAGACAAGGGCTAATTAACTGAATCTTTAAAACATCATGATGGGGATTTTCTGCATGCAGGTATTATCAATTATCCCACGAATTCAAGAGCTGCAATTCACAGTAATTAGCACCACGTGTTCTTTGCACAGGACAGGACTGTACAAGGGGAAATAGCTGGTGAAATGTGAAATCCCTGAGTTAAATTGTACCTGTAAATCCATAGATTGAGGACCAAAAATGAAGTAAAACACACTCTGTGCACAATACACAGAGATAGCAGGACTAAACCAGCAGGTAAATCACACTACCAGTACTCAGGAATTTGCACACTTGTGCACACATTTACAAGTGCAGTTTTCTCTCTTGGA
>NC_135268.1:67338488-67380988 GCF_051311805.1 Agelaius phoeniceus | reverse complement strand
TCCCAGTGAAGGTTCTGGTCCTGCTGCAGACCTGTTGCACAGGGGTTTGTCAACAAAGCCTGGCTGAAAAGTGGGCAATGGTGCAGATGTGCTCACAGACAAAGTTACAGAATCTGGGTCTGATATTGGTAAGGGCAGATGCCACAATCATGGCATTCTCTGAGGTGGAAAACATGACCATGTCTGGGGTGGTAAAAGAATAGGGCAGAATCCAGCTCAGGAGTAAAACCAGGGAGGCTTCCTCTGAGGTGTAATTTTTCTTTGAAACAAAAGAAAAAAACTCTCTAAGGTCTATTTCTACTTAAGTAAGGGCACTCAAGGATATGGGTTCTTAAAATTTAATGATGGGGGCAATGTAAGCAGTGGTCTGATCAGGAAAAATTTGTGTTGCACTTGGAGCTGAAACTCCCTGGAACTGAGGACAAAACCCCAGTGGTTGTGAGCTGAGCCAGAAATTTTGCCCTGGAACGAGGATTTCTTGTTGCCTCATCTTCTTGCATCAAATGTTTTCAGGTAGTGTGTTTCTTTCTGTTCCAGTGCACAGCCCTAATTCTACTCTGCAGCATTTCAGGACTCTAACATTGTAAAATGTAGGTTCAAACACGATCTTTTTCCATAGGAATGTGTTAAACAGGCCATGAAAAGCCAGCATGATCAAAAGATGTTCTACAAACTATTGATATTTCACTGCTTCTTACCTTGAGCTTCTCCAGTAATTCACCATATCAGAAATACAATATTTGTAAGTTCTTTTTCATAAAGGTCTTTATGGGTTTGGAAATTTAAACACCGCGAAGCTGAAGTTGAATTGGAAACCAAAAGTCTCTAAGCTTGTACATCTTAGGAAAAAAATTCAATTAAGTGGGATTTTAGCCGTTTCAATAAAATTGGACTCTCCCTTTTCAAGATAAGGGTCCTATAGAGCTGCAGCAACCTTTATGTGGCAGGAATATCCACTTCTACTAAATGTATAATCCTAGCTCAGGATACAATACACACAACAGGAAATCAATGTATAGTAGAATCAATTTGAAAATATAAAATAAACTAATATATGAGTGGAAAATTGACTTCCTATGGATTAAAAGCAGCACAAATGGTAGAAAAATCTGGCTTTTTAACAGGAGGAGGTGGGTGGTAATAATAATGCAACTGATTAACTAGCTGGACTCAAGCTGCTGTGTGTGCACATAGATTTTTTTCCTTTAGTAAAAGGATTCAAAGAGGAAATAATTTATTGCTGCACTTTGCTCAGTGTTTGTCATTGAAAGGATGCCAAGTGTGTACAGCACCATGAGAAAAGGGGAAAAGTAAAAGATACAGAATGCATTATTTAAAATATCAGCACCATAAACAGTGTAGGATTACTGCAAGAATCCCATTACAGCTGTAGGGACATAGAAATGTTTCCATTATGATTATCATGGAGGAGTTTATAACTCAGCCACTCAGATTTTAATTTTTTTTAAGGGAATTTAATGTTTGCATAATGTGCTATACTGACAGTCTGGAAACTGGATGTCTCTTATTTGCTGTCAGAACAGATCCAAGCAGACATATGGGGGAATCTGCCCCCAGACTCCCCAGTGCCATCCTCAGTACTGCCACCAACAGGTCCTTCAATATCTGGTTCTTAGGCCATTTTCAGACATTGATACCCCCCTGGTGATTGCTCTCAGGGAGAATGAAGTAGGGACAAAATAGATTGAGAGTAAAATGTTGGGGTTTTTTTATTTCTCATCTCTCAAAAAGGATTTGTGAGAAACATAAAGCAGAGGTGGAGGAGAGAGCGAAACAGATTATTATCACAGGACCAACCCATTGGGATGTAACTTCATGAGTTAAACTCAATAATGCATGCACATGGAACTATGCACTGATTTCAGGATCTGAAGTCAGTCAAAGAGTGTGTTTGTGCAGATGAAGTCACAGACCCAGCATACTACTGAGCTCTTGTGGACTAAATGCAGCTGTGTTGTGAGTAGATTTTTTTCTTTAATCTTTGTGTGTGTAAAATCTGCTGTGCATGGAGTGGAGGGGTGTTATTTTATATTAATATCTGATATAATTTAACTAGAATTCATTCCTCTCCAGAGTTTGTCACTTTTGACCTAAATTCAGTGTGCTGAGATCCATGGAAAATGATAGAGAGTGCATGAGTCTTGCCATCCGGAAGGGGTGTTATTGGGTGAGAGCACTTTAGGATGTTAGAATGCTTATTCTTTAGTGCTGGACTTATTCTGTTCCCTACACCTCATGTGACAAACAGCTCCTCTTTTAAACGGGTCCTGGCATAAAGAAGAAAGCAGTCCAGGTTGTTTTGTTTGTAGGACTGTAACATAAACATCTGCAGCTGTCAATGATCAGGGAAGTGCCTGGCAATCTGTATTTGCTGCAACTGGCACATCATTCTGTACTCAGTAATTCCCCTGCACTTTTCACTTTGCTTTATAAGGGTGGAGGAATCTCTGAAAAAAAATGCATACCTACAGAATATATATGTTTTTAACAAAACCTAAATCTGCTAAACCTTCCAATTGAGAAGTGATGAAAACCCAGCTTGGTATCTTAAACAAGTCAGATAACCAAAAAAACTGTAGGGACTTTTAACACCTTATTAGCTGCATTAAGAATTGTTACTGCAATTGATGTTACCAGGATCTGTGATGTATTCATGTAATGAACTGCTTTTCAGCCATCCTGAGATGTCTCATATGTCAGTCTGGAGGCTGTGATCCTCCAAACAGATAGGAGTAATGAAGGTGTGTCTAGCACTAACTGAGCATGGAGTGCATTTAAAAAATGAAAACAATAATCATGCTAAATAGGACTGTTGCTGGAAGCCATTAGTATCTATCAGATGAGCTGTGGAGGCATTGACAGAAATAGTTTAATATATTGTCAGGGGTGGTTTTTAAAGTGTTTCAACCCTCTGGTGTCTGAGACACTCCGGGAAGCTGGCTGAGCATTTTATCATTCTCAGGAGGCCCAGTCCTTTCTCAGGAACAGCAAAGTTCAGGGTATGGAAATGCCACCCAAGTAACTCTGAATGAATGAGCTGAGGACTTTGTTGTTCCAGCCCTCAGGAGCTGAGCAGATCCTGCACAGCCTCTGTGCACACCCTGCACTGGCCCTGCTGTCCTGTGCCACCTGCAGCCCGTGTGCTTGGGGTGACAGCTCTGCTGGAGTGCCCCCGATAAAGGGGGAAGAGAGCAGAGAAAGCATGGAAACAGCACTGCTGGGAAAACTGGGAGATGTTCTTCAGTGCTGAGGACAGCTCCAGCAGCACTGAGACCTTCCTGCTCCCTTCAGAGCAGTGACAATTTATGCCTAGGTTCTCCCTGGTTTTTCATAAGAGATGGCTAATTAAATTTATTATCAACAACAAGCTATGTTAAAGACATACACTTCATTGTTGCAAGGAAGGTTTGTGGTGGGACTTTATTTTATAGGCACACTGCTAAAATTCACTATTTCAAGTGTTGATACTGAGCTGGAATGAATGTTTTGAAGAGGCACATACATCCAAGGAAGCCTTCCAACCACGAATATTAATAAAGTCTGAGCTGGGATCCTGTCTGACAGATGACCAGCTCCATGCCATCCATTGCACTGCAACATGTTCTTGAGCCTCAATTTGTCAGCAATAAAAGTCAGCTTGCCTAAACCTTCTGTTAGGATAAGCTGCAGCATTGTATGCATGAGGCATATGATAGTGCAGCCCCATAAAATCACAGAGCTACACTGTGGATGAGTTTGTGTGTGTGGCTGCCCTGCTGCTTCCCACTCATCAAATGACTCTCCAAAAGCACCTGCTGCAGTGTATATGGACCCTGCACTGTGTCAGATGGTGAAAATGTTGCAGGCTATGCTGCTCCTGCCTGAGGCTGTAACGAGGTGGAGGTTGCTCTCTTCTCCCAGGTAACAAGGGATAGAACAAAAGGAAATGGCTCTAAGTTGCACTTGAGAAGGTTTAAATTACATATCAGGAAAAATTTCTTCATGGAAAGGGTGCTCAAGCAGTGAAACTGGGGAAGTGGTGGAATTGCTATCCCTGGAAGAGTTAAAAAAACCATGCCAATGTGGCACCTGGGAGCATGGCTCACTAGTGGGCTAACTGTTGGACTCAATGATCTTAGAGATCTTTTCCAACCTAAATGATTCTCTGATTCCTAAATTCCAGACATTGTGATGGTGATGGAGACAAGAGCTTGCCAAGGAGATGGATATTTGACAGTAGAGTGTCCTTCAGGGTTTAATCATCACAGCCCAAGTGGTGCAGTAACTGCTTTAATGGCAAATAGATCAACAACTTTCTGGCCTTAAATATGGCAGGGGGATGTTCCCTGGTCACTGGTGTGAATGCCAGGGCTCCTGTCTGGAGGAATAGGGACAATTCCCCATTGAGGAGATCTTGGATCAGGTCAACAGCTTCCAGAGAGGGTTAATGGAAGGATTTTTGGAGGAAGGATAGCTAGAATAAAAAAACATCACATACATTTTAAGTGTTAGCCCATTACACCTGCATAATATTTAAATGGTTAAATACACAGGGATTATAGGGTGTTGTGCCAGTGAATTAAATATGAATGTAAATAAAATCTTGTTTGGCTCATAGGAGTCTCTGAACAGTGTCTGTTGGGACCAGCTGACCAGAAGCCTTTAAAGGGCATTTCAAAACTCGGTCCAATCCAGAAGCTGGGTTAAATACATTGTGCAAGTGTTTCTGAAGGGAAAGCATTATGCAGATTGGCTCTCAAATGAGTGGGAACAGAAGAATGTTACTACTATATTTATTTCTGCCTTTATTTGATTGTACACTAATGTATACACATTATTAGTATTTATTTGTATTGCAGTAGCCAATAGCTACTTCTGCACTACATTTCTATTTTGCCAGCCACTGTATAAACCTATAATTAAAAAAAAAATCCCGCTTTATAGAGTTTATATGGTCTCAGCAGATGATTTGTAAATATATTGTTGCTATCAGTTCGTTCTAGTTCTGCAGTATGGCTATAAGCACTTATGGAAATGTCAGTGAAGTAAAGAAATAAGTCTTAGTACAAGTTGGCATTCATCCATGAAGATTTAGATAGCTAATTTATAAACATTTAGTAAATATGAATTAATCTTGACATGCTGGATTTTGTGCTGAATTAAATAATCATACTTACAGTCTATAATGCGCTTGGACAATAGGTAAATTAGTCCTTCATTAAAAAATCATGAAGGAAAATGCATAATCTGCAGCAATACCCAGAGGAAAAATTACAGTTATTTGAAATAAAAACACTATTGTTAGCAAATTTGTGGAGGTTGATTTTTAGTTTGGCTTCTGGGTTTTTGTTGTTGTTGGGTTTTTTTAAATGGTGTTATAGATCTTCCTGTGTATTGCCTCTATCATGAGACTTCCAGTTGAGAGTATTAACTAAATACCCAAGGTTTAATTGGAAATCTGAGGTAGAAAAACTGTAAATCTCCTTTCAGTCATTTGTCTCTGCACTGCCTGCTTCTCAGCAGCAGACAAAACAGTATGTGCTTTTACATCTGATTAATGCAAACCAAAGCTGTGATTAAAACATCCTTGAATTCTTCTGTCATACAGCACAATTTAAAACTGTGAATTATCCTTCAAAACAGCACAAGTGGTGCAATTGCACATTAGCATAACAGCAAACCTTATTTACACAAGCACAAATGTTGTGTAAATTGGCCTTTAAGTGGGTTTTAAATGGCAATCACTTGGTAGGTGTTTTCAGAACTGCTAAATAAAAAAAAATAGCTATAGTGCAATATTTTACAAATGAATACTTTTAATGGGCCTATTTTCAATTGAATTGACTATGAGAACAATGAAGGCAGAAAATGACAACAGTTATTTAATCTGGGATGCAGTATAAATACTGGAACATTTTTAAATTGTTCAGCATCTTGTAGCAGAAAGTATTTGTGAAAGTCAAGTGGTTATTAAGCTTATGAACTCCCTGCTCTGCCTTTCTATCATGTGCAGCCATAAGCTTGGGGACATACACAGATAAGGGGCAAGAGAAATTCAGACCAAAGGTGTCTGTTTTTAGGATTTTCACAAGTCACAGACAGAACTGATTATTGCTCCTCATGGTGAGAAATTGCTCTCAATAGCTTCAGGGGAAAGGGCTCCAAATCAGAAATAATCCCCAAATCCCACAGGAAATGATCATCAAGCAGGGCACAGGTCTGTGGATGGGACCCACCCAAGGGCACTGGTGGAAGTGCTGGCAGAGCCTCTCTCCATCATTTAACAGCAGTCCAGGCTCACTGAGGAGGCTCTGGGTGACTGGAGGTCAGGAAATGTGATGCCATCTACCAGAAGGGCCAGAAGAAGGATCAGGACAGTGATTGTCCCTCTGTACTCAGCACTGGTGAGGCCACACCTCAAAAACCTCCTTCAGTGTTGGGTCCCTCACAAAAAGAAGGACATTGAGGGGCTGGAGTGAGTCCAGAGAAGGTCACAGAGCTGGGGAAGTGTCTGGAGCACAAGTCTGATGAGGAGCAGCTGAGGGGAGCTCAGTCTGGATAAAAGGAGAATCAAGGGGGATCTTCTTGTTATCTACAACTTCCTGAGAGGAGGAGCCAAGGGCTGGTCTCTTCTTCCATGCAACAAGTGATAGGATGATGGGAGCATCCTCAAGTTGTACCAGGGGAGGTTCAGATTGGATATTAGGAAAAAATTCTTCACTGAAGGAATGTGAAGTGAAAAGCATTGGAACTGACTGCCCAAGGATGTGGGAGAGTCAACATTCCTGGAGGGGCTTAAAAGATGTGTAGAAATTGCACTTGGTACATGTGTGCCTCTTGGATTTGCCTCTTGGATGTTTCTCCTGGGTCAGAATGGGACTTGGTTGACTCAGAACTGATATTTGATTTTTTCCTCTGATTTTGAACCAAATTCTCTAAGTAACTGGTGATTAGCTATGTCTGTGTTGAAGTGTGCTCCTTCATGGGCTGAAGGCCACAAAAAAAAAAAGCATGGGCAAACAGCTCAGGATGGAGAACTCTGTGTGTGGGACAGGGCTCAGCACTGGATGCAGTCCTGTCATACCTGAAACAGAAAATTGAAATTGGATGCATTTGAGTTCATCTGGTTAAGGAAATCTTCCAAAGCTTCTGTCAAATACCTGGTATCAAATGCAAGGTGTAAGATGATGAAACAAGAACATTTTAACAGAGGACATGTCATTTGCTCTTCTTTTTCAAACAGCAATTATTCTGCCTGTGTAGTCTGGATCAGCCATTGGAATTACACAAGCCTAAAACTTGTGTGAAATCAGAAACACAATTGACTAAGGCTTCATTCTCTGCACCACATGAGCAGGCAGCTTGCAATCAGCCCTGGTATATAAAGCCTGTTTACCAGAGTGATGTTTAGAGGTTTTATGCTGTGTATTCAAGCTAATATTTCAACTGATTCTAATCTGCTTGGATTCAGATCCCCAGTGGTTTCTCACAGATGAAGGATTTGAATGAATTAGGCATTAAGCAGTCCCTGATAAGATTTGGTTATTTTTGTCCTATACTTGGCATTCTGCCTCCTTTTTCTTGTAACATGTGCTTTTATACTCACTAGTCTCTATTCTTAAGTTTTATTTCCAGTTTTTGCTTTCTCTTCTATTTCTCCCTTAGTGACATCAAGATTTGCACTAATAGTTATTTAGTTAAATTTAACCCTGGAATATAGGTACATGCAAATTTCTGATGCAGTGGTGTCAGGTTTCCTGTCCTCCAGCTGATCAGTTCTCCATCTGCTCCAAGAAGTTTTCACCTGGGATGCCAGTGCCCCTGAAGTATTTCAGTGCAAAGTGAACCCTCACAGACCACTTTTATTCTACCTGTGTTCTTGTGGCTGTAATATTCATTTGCCCTTCATTATTCCCCCCCTAATGTGCTGCTTGATGGTCATTTTGTGCCTAGGAAAGCAACTGGGACTCTGGGGAGTCACCCAAACCCACAGAAAGAGAAATGAGGACACAAAAGCACCAAAACACATAAGAAAATATTACCCTAAAGTACCAAGGAAATGCAGGAGAAGGAAGATCCCAAAGTATTTTCTTGTTCTACATGGAAGTTTGTTTTGAACTCTTAGCTGCCCTCCCTGACTTCCAGGCCAGAGCAGATCCCTTTGGCTTAGGCTTTTCACACTGGCAAACCCTACCCAGATGCCATATGCAGCAAGCTTAGCCTCCAGGCCAGGAAAGGGGATCCTCTCTGAGGCGTATCAAAGTCAAGCAGATCCTACAGTTTTTATAACCTGTCATAAATAACTGTGCCTTATCCTTTAGATTCCTTTCTCCTCTTTTCCCACTTGAGGGCTTTTCCCAAATCTCAGACTCTGATGGTAAATTTCTTATTTTCAGTCTAAATTTATAGTCAATTTGAATTTTATCATTTGAATATTATTTATTCATGCGCATTTGCTGTTGTGCCAAATTCACCCTTTTGCCCAAATAGATTTTGTGCCTGCTGGAGAAGATGCTCCTTTGATATATTTTCAAGGAGAACTATATCACATAGCTGCCTTCATTTTGCTAGGCTAAGCAAAGCTCTCTTAAAAAGAAAGGCTTCCATTTCTCAAGACAGCTTCATAACTTTTCTTTGCCTTAGTTCAGTGTGAACTTTTCTTTCCTGGATGTGATTTAAGGAATAATATTCCTTGCTTTAATGTTAAGTCTGGTGCTGGGTTGATACATGCAATATTTTCATAGTTCAGCTTAAAAATACATTGTCTGATGCAGTCTAGTGCAGTGAAAAAACAGATTGCAATGTTGGATATGGACACTCCAAGCTCTCTCCTCAGTCTTTTTTCAGCCCCCCGTTTGGAGCTGTCTTAAAAAAGAATAAAAAAAATGGGCTTCCAAAGTCAAAGCAAAAATTTTATGTCACTCTCTTTATGAAGAATGAACTTCAGTCTCATCTTCTGCTGTCCAAAACATCACCCAGAGACCTGCCAAGAATCCTCAGCACAGTAGCAGCAAGCTGACCAAGCCCCGTGGTTTTTTAAAAGGAAGGTTAATACTGTTGCTAATAACAATCATAATAATAACAGCAGTAATAGATCCTTGAAAGAAGAAATACAATCCAATTTTCTCCATTTTTTAACTGTCTCTCCTCAGTGAAATCTTTTCCTCCAAGCTCACCCCAGTGGAAAGATCATGAGTTCAGTCTTCCAGCAAAGCAGCTCATCCACACTTAAGCTCACGTAGACAGCAATCTCACTTTACAACTGAGGTTAATCGGTCATGGCTGATGAGCTTTGTTTAATGAAAGACCATTTATATAATGCCCTTTGGATAAAGGCTCTACATTTTAGCATTCAGGAGAAGGTAAATGGAGGAAATAAAGAGACATGAGAGGGGTTAACACCAAGGGGTTTGTTTTTCTGCTGCTCTTTTCCTAAATAAATACTGTAAAATAAAGATTTGCTTCTGGAGGATTTATTATTACTATATTCTCTTCATGTGTTTACTTCCTCAGACCCCAAGTGTGAAAAGGGACTTCCATGCACTGCCCAGAAACTTGCAGCTGTCTGCATTTAATCTGAGCAGCAGTGGCTGCTTGAAATGAAAATATTAAAAATTAACTGTCTGGGTTGTACATCTTCAATCTGAACCCATCTCTAAAATTTCCTGTGTTGTTCCACTGTTTTATTCTCTGAAATAATGTAAGGTCAGAGTGTTAATCATTCATTTTTACTATGCTGCTAATGCAGCTTTTAAATTTCAGCCCTGTTTGGGTTTTTTTTTTTTTTCTTTTCTGTTATGCTGAAAGCAATATAAAAATAATTAAAAAGAAACTTTGCTTCTACTGTTCTGCACCAGTACCCAGCGCTACCTGGCAGACCTTTAAAGTGTCGATTCTGCATGACTAATTGATTGCTTCATCTGGGGTTAATTAATTAATTAGTAGCAGAGCTGCATTAAAGATTGGAGGCATTCAGAACTCCCATAATGGACGGGAGCTTTATTAGTACATAAAATGAGTGTTTAAAATCCACACAGCAACTAATATGCTCTTGAGGCTTTCATTAAACAAACCTATAAAATTACTTGCTTCATTATGTATTTTAGTTACTTTCTTCACATTGTACGGTATCTCTTCACCTTTTTCTTTTGCCAGCCAGTTTTAAGTGCCTATTTGAAATCAATTTCTCTAATAATGGGCTTAATGAGCTCATCAATTAAGGCTGCCATAATGGAATGTAACTGTGTGGTTTCAGTTATCAGTTAAACTCTGGAACTAATTTCCATGCTTCATCTATCAAAAATGATTGGCTAATATTGTTTAGCTTCTGCTTTAGGATGATAGGGAGACCTCGGGCCCTTCTTCACTAATGTCCGAAGGGCTGAATTTCTTCTTGGAGAAGCAGAAAGGGAGGGAGGTGAGCAGGGATGGAAGGAACAATGAATGGAGAGATTTGGGCCTCTATCTGGATCTGGAGTAAGTGTGATCCTGTATTTCAATGCCAGCATGGTAATTAGTAGTAATGGATTACATTTTCAGACGTATTAGATAAAATGATCGTTCCACATGAAAAATCCCATTATGAGTTTCTTACCTCTCGCTCCCTCTGTCTCTCTCCTGCTTTTACTTGCTCTCTCCATTTTAATAACCACTGCCCTTTTCTGTGACCCCTTTAAATAATGGCATAAACGGTCCATAGGCCTAAACATATAAATATTTCCTTAAAACAATGCCCTTACATTTATAGCAGCCAAACCTGGGTGTTGGGAAGTGCTTTCTCTGTACAGGAAAGAATAAATACCTCACCAAACATGAACATCTATCAAGCCAAGAAAATCCTCACAAAAAATGGAGTGTGAAAAAAAATTTTTTTAGGAAATATTGTTAAAAAGCAGAAAAAACTCAGAAAAATCACAGTTTTTATTTCCTGTCTGTTTAATTTATGAATACTAGGAATATTTATCTGTTCTTGCTATTAAGATTAGATGTTTCCAGACAAGCACATTATATGATTTCTAGTTGCTGGTGGGATTTTACTGATTTTATTATAGAATCAAAAGTTTCCAAGTTAACAGTAAAAACATTTTGGCTCACAACCCAGATGTTGACTGAAATCTTAAAAACTCTTAGCTGTCAGAAAGGTTGTGTGAACTCTGTTGTGCCTGTATTTGCTTCTCTTACAACAGAGCCTGTGTTCTTCTAGGCATTGTCCATGTGTTTGTAAGGGACGAAGGAAGAAGATACTTTAGAGGGAGAATGGCAGGCTGGAGGGGAACAGTGGGGATTTTTTTAATATAGGCCCTTTAGATTCAAAGCAATGGGCTACTTTTCAAGCAAGTGACTTGAAACCAATGGCACTGTGTGAGGGAGAAGATTGCATTTAGGTGTCTGAACCTGGCTGATACTTTTAATTTTGAGACATGAAAATTCTGTGTTAGCAGATTATTACCCAGTAAAACTCAAAACTGGAAAAGCACAAAAGTACCAAAAATGCCACCCCAGATGCAGTCCAGCTGAGAATTATTCCTCAAGCTTTGTTTCAGAGAGCCCAGGAAAAAAGACGACTTTCAGCAGGTTATCAGCTGGAGCAAACCAAAGGAGGTCTTTGAAGGTACAGGAGGATTTTGTGAAGATTTCCTTCTCTAAGGGAGTGATTAGTATCTGGCTGTTGCTCTGAGAGTCATTTTGTAATTGATTGTGCATTAATTTTCTGGCTGTGATCTTGCACCAGCGCTTACACTTGACTTGTGTGAACCGAGTGTGTTATTTTTATCTAGTAAACTTTCCTTGCATGAATAAAATTAATGCTGCAAAGATTCTTCTTGTGGAGCAGCAAAAAATGTGGTAAAGCAAAAAAAAGTAGTTAGTTTTCAAACATCTTTATAGTAATCATAATTTTAAATAATCAAGCTCTTCAGTATGAGAGTGAGCTCTGTCATACAGGTAGGAAGTATTTTATTTTCAAATAAACAAGATTACCAAATATTTTTAAGATAGTCTTTGGTACCAAAATTTCATATGCTTTTTATGTTTTTCTTCATGATAGATTTTATAGACAAACAGGGTGTTGACAAAAGAAATTTCAAGTAAAAAACTCCAAACAGGTCCTGTAATTGACTTGTGTATTATTAACTATTTTCATGATTTATAATTTTTCCAAGAAAAATGTAAAGAAGTATTAGCGAAGGTTGTACCTAACTGAAGATTTAATGCCTCCTCAGTTTCAGTTTGGGATGACAAAGCTTGGGAAGCCCAAAATTTAAAAACTAAAGAAGGAATCCTTCAGTTACGTGTTTTATATCGCAGAGGAATGAAGAGTCTTAAGCTCAATTTTCTTTTCCAACTGAGATGATTTTAATGTCTCTGATGTAATGTGGCTGTAACACTTGTAAAGCCAATGTTATTCTAGTGCTGCAATTTATAAAATCACGGACAAAGAGAAATGCCAGTGATAGACATAAGGTCCTACAGTTAAATCCCATACTCTGAACTCTCTCTGAACAGCTCCCAATTATTTTGCAGATCCCTCTGATCATTCAGTTTTTAAAATCCCTCACTGCCTGACTAGTTAGTGGGAATGGGGAGAGCCTGTGCCCCCAGTTTGTCTGCCATTGATCTTTAATTCTGCTCGTGTAAGCATTTTTCTATCTCTTTGGTTTTACATTTACAAGCAGGCTGAAAACTCAGTTGCCCAAGGATTGCCTCCATCACAACCTCCATGGTGTCCTTCATGGCCTTCCCCACAACCACTGCAAGGAGCTTCTGGGGGCCCCTTTTCCATCTTGCAGGACACCAGGTCATGAACAAGGTGGGAAGGATCTGACAGGGGGACCAGCCCTTTTTACAAGTCAAGAACCACAGGCAGCAGCACCCTCAAAAGCAGAGATCTGCTTTGGCAAATCTAGGAGAGGACTTGGTGAACTCCAGTTTCTTGCTGCTGATTTGTAACCTTGAGGGCAGCAAAACATCATTTTCACATCTTGTCTTAGGACCTGCATTGGCCTTCCCTCTGCTTTATCCATCCCATACTCTTCAGCTTTCATTATTTGAAAGATAAAGTGCCTTGTAACCAATTCCAAAGAAGATAGCAGGCTTATTCTGAATCCTTGATGGCTTCTCCCCCTTACATTCTTCCCTTTAAAATAATATTGCTATTATTAGAAGGCATTCAAAACAGGGAGAGGGTGTCACTGTCCACCAAGGCTTCATTCTCTGTGCTTAGATATGTGCCATACCTTTGTCACAGGATAAGAGAAAGGAAACATGGCAGGCCTCAAAGCTGTGCATGAAAGAGCTCTAAATAATAGTAATAATAGGTATTTTTAAAAGTCTGTCTTTTAGGGTTGAGTGGGCTCTGTGTGCCCCATTTACGCCTTTTTAATTCTTGAACAATAGCTGTGGGGTTTCTTTCCCTGCAGCACAGGAGCGAGGTTAAACATTATTTCTGTAACAGCCTTTTGTTTCCAGCTCCCATGGAGAGAGGGGGGAAAAATTGAGATAAAGAAGTGTTATTAAAATTGTGACACACGGCTCTGGGAGTACGTTAAAGATAGAAGGAGCCAGGACGTCAGGAAAGAAATAATGAAATGCAAAAATCACCCAGACTGACAATTGGGAGCCTATGTAGCAGCTTAGCCTGTTGGTCCAAGGCTATTTGTCATAATCAGCAGCTCTTTTCTCATTAGCAAAAAGCCATTACCAGTGGACTTTATCAGCAGCTGTGAGTTATCAAGGGGCACACAGCAATCCTAGCGTGCAGTCGTGGGGTTCAGCCGGGGTCCAGCTGCTTTAATAAGCCGCCAACTCTTTCCCCAAGTTCCCAGTCAGGTGTCACTGCCATTCCTGGTGAGGCAGCCAAGTGCAGTCTATTAACCACCTCACTCCAGCACCTCCCCACTCCCCAGCACGGGGGCACAGCCTGTGTCCCTCCTCCCTGCTTTCCCTTCCTTCCCAGCCAGCTCGAGGCTCCCATCCAACTGGGCTATGTCTTCCCCACTTGTCTGGACCATCCCTTCTCTTCTCCTCCCCTGCTCTTTTCCAGTCTCTGCTCACTGCTCAGTCTCCTTGCAGCCACCAAACTGTTCTTCTCTTTCTTGCTCCTTCTTCTCCATTTTCTTTTCATATAAAGCCCTACCTACTCCTTCCTCTTTGGCCTCCAATGGAGGTGCCATCCCATTCCTGCATGTGAGCAGTACAGGGTGAGGAATGCCTCCAAACCTGCTCCAGCTGTTGTTGGTCATCTAAAGTAACAGAGTGGCTTGGCTGTGTCTGAGCTCAGAGGGAGATTTTCCTTCTCTGCTCTGTGTTCTGTGAATACTGTGAGATGGATAATCCTATCACACCTTCTTAGGACATATTCAGATTTAGAATTTTCTTTTCTGTAAGTATTCTCTGTGATCTTTTCCAGAGGTCACGTCTTGTCTCCAACAGGCAACTAGAGCAAAAAATTGTCCCTTTTCTGTCCAGGCTGTGCTGTCTCCATGGCAGGTGGCATTGAGCAGAGGTGACCCATGGCAGGTCCTGGGCCTAGAGTAGGGGTAGGAGCAGCTTCCAGGCAGGGAAAACTGGAGCTCAGCACCAGCTTGACAGACAAGTGTTCTTTCAGTGCTGTTTGGATAGAGACATCCAGGGAGAGGAAAGAATTCAGCAACTTCATGAGGTGCATCCAAAGCATCCTTTTATCCCAAGGAAGGAAAATGTGCCTCCCCTGCTCTCCTTTTCTTCAAATAGTAGTAAAATAAATGTTTTGCTTGAGCTGTTGTAAGGAACTCCTCCTTTGACTAGGAGGAAATTCAAAGCAATTCAGTGCCAACTCCACTTTCTTAACTGTGACTGAAGTGGGAAATTTGAGACATTTTAAGAAAATGGCAAATAGTAGCTTGGGCAATACTTGTCCATCTGTATATGGGCATGGTGCTCAGAGCGCTGCTCCACCAGAGCCACCTGGAATCATTACAGGTCATGAACTGAAGGATTTGAGTGGATCTAAAATCTAATGAAGTCTGTGAAAAGCCTCTCATTGACTTCAGGAGACTTTGACAGAGGTGCTAATTGAGGGGAAAAAATATAATCTTGCAGAAAGCTAAAAATTGTACTGGTACAAACAAACCCCTGTACTTGAGAGAGGTGGAAAGGACATCCCTATTTTCCATCCTGTGTTTAAATTGGCTCTAGACACACCCTTAGTTATACTAATTTCAATTGCTGCACTATCAAACTTAAATAAATAATTGATGCTGTCAGGGATGAGAAAACCTCTGCAGAGACCATGGGTAGCAGCAATTTCACCTTGTATTGGAATTTGCCATTTGGAGACCTGCACTGGAAGAGGCTCCTCTGCAGAGGCATGGATCCAGGGCACAGATTATCCAACCTCTTCTAGACACTCTGAATTGTTCAACAAATCTGCTGGTTGCCCTTTTTGGGGTATAACAGGAGCAGATGAATGAGTTTGTCATGGACTTCAATTCTACAGAGAGGTCAGATCATCCTGCTCTGCCTTATTCCACCGTCACCTCTCCTGCATCAACAACAGAAATAAAATCTCAAAAACAAAATTGGATCTTGAATGATAAAACACTTGTTAACTTTAAAAATATTAATAATATTCTGACTTTTTAGGAGATTTTTAATAGTATAATGGCACTTTTTTTTTTAATACAGGACTATTGCACAAGTTGGAAATCCATTCATTATTTCCTGCATTGTGCACCATGATCTCAGATAGGCTATAGGAAACTTTTACCACTATTGTCCTATGGTATGGGTATGGTAAGTAAGTGTCTCATTTGATGTGGAAAAATACTAAAAACATCCACAGGTTCCAGCTGTTGGAAACTGGAAGGAAAGGCCTAAAGAACAGGCTACCTTCATGCTTATTTTCTTTCCTTCTTTTTTAAGTTCTGTGATGAATTTTTCAGGTATTGTCTGGGAAATCATGTTGTGCAGGAGCATAAACAAATAACTAGGTTGCCTGAGAGCATAAAAAAATCTGCAGGGGTGGGGCACAGGGGGGTGGCAGTGCCTGGGGTGGTGGGAGCAGCCCTCAGCTCACAGGTGCCTGAGAGCCACCAAACCTGGCAGCTCCCAGGAGAAGAGGGGTGAAGGAGGAGTCCAAAGAGGGACCACAGGCTGGCTCTAAATATATTGAGGAGATTTTTCCATCCCTCTTTTCTGATATCTTAACCAAACATCTAAAATAAAAAATAACTGCTGTGGTTTTATACATATGATCTATACCACAGGGAATACCCACTCCTTTGCAAGTATTGCTGCTGGGAAACATCTGCCAAGGGCTTGTTCTCCCAGGAAATCTACACCAAACCACTGGCTAGGTGACCACTGGGTTAGTTAGAAAGGGGGCTCAGGGACCAGACTTTTGTAGATATCACTTTTCCTAATATTAGCTGTACAGGCAAAAAGCTTTCACTCTTTTTTTATGTCTCCCTCCCACACTTTTGGGATTTCTTTTTGTTTTTAACAAGTAAGATGCTGATAACAGGCAGCTGAACTTAATGATCATTGTAGGGTACTTGAAACTGAATTATTCTATCCTGTAAGATGCATATTTCACATACATATATTCTGTTATCTGAGATTACAGGGGGAAAGCAGGTTGTTCCTAGTTTGGAAAAGTTGTCAATTTATTTGCACTGTGAAGAGCTGAGATCTGAGCATCTGAAACAGAAGCAAATCAATTCTGCCTCAGCAAGGAACACTGAGCACCCATTGACTCCTCCAGCAGGGGTGAGTGGTTAAGGCAGAAGGGAGGGAATGGGCCCCTGAGTGTATAATGCAAATTCCAGCAGATTGTCTCCATTCAAGGGAAAATCAAGGACAAAAAAAGATTTTCTTCTGCTTCCCATTGTGTTTTTCCTCAGTGGTTTTTGGTAAAAACACAGTAGAGTTGACCTTGGAATAATTTTACCTCTAGTAAATTTTAGGATTCACTGCAGGAGGGTGAATGCAATGTGGTGGTTTTAATATAAGATGTTTTACATCTCATTTGGGGTGTTTTGTCTAATGGTCTCTGTCTTTTGTATCTGTGCAGCTCTGTAACTCGGGATATTTTTTAATGCATATTTTCATGTCCTAGAAAATGTAAGAATCTCCTGGAAAAATGCTACAGTTTCAATGAAATAATGAACATCTTACTTTTGAGATGTTTATAAGAAAGAACCTGATCATTAAATGGCATTTATGTAAACCTGAACTTTTTTTGTAATTGAGCATAGAAAATAAATAATCTTATTATTTATCTTGCACATTGGTCCACTTTAAGACAGACAGATGCATCTTGTAAATGGGACTGTAATCTCAGCCATGAGAATCAGCAAAAAAGTGTTCTCAAGAGACAGAAGCAGAGGGAAAGAACTGGAGGGGAAAATCACTCACTTTCCTTAATCAGTACTAGTCCAAAAGAAAAAAAAAAAAGAGAGAATGATCATATCACATCTATTCTTTTGGACAGAACTATAACCATTAAATATTTCAGATAATATGCATTGACCCTGCAACCCATTTGATCCTCTCTTCATGTCTGTTCCTCCATTTTCCCCCGTGAAGATTATTAAAATTCTCCATAGAGTAGAAACACAGCTCACCTTTTGTTCAGACTTAAGCACAGCAATCACTAATATCTTTATTATTATTGTTATTATTATTATTTTGCATAGACAGCTTGTGTAAAACAACATTTAACTTGGATAAATATAAGCAGTGTGTGATAATCCTAGATATTGCTATGGAATGAGATGAAATTTCTCAGCAATGCTAAGAAAAGTATAAAAGTATTAATGGAATTCCAACAGAAGAGAATATGTTATATAATATTGCTGAAAATATAAAAGTCTACTTCTTATATTAGAAAAATACCTCATAGCACTTGGCTCTGCTACCAATTCAGCAATTAACTCTGTGACTTAAACCTGTATTTCAGTGCTTGGCTGGCCAGAAGTGAATATTCACAGCTGCCCATTGAGTCTGAGGGCAGAACCACATCTGTGGGTCAGCAGCACAGTGCCAGGTGTGCTGCAGCCACTGCTCTGCCCATGCTGGACATCAATAACAGCCTCCATGTGAGGTAAGGGATATCAATTAAAGAGACCTGGGTTGATTAAGGGTGTGGCTATAGACAGCTCAGTTTCAGCTGTGGGAAGAACAGAGTTAGTATAGCAACTTCTGCATTAAAAAGTGCTACAGGTTGAATGGATTGTCCTGGTGTCAAAACCATAATCCTAAAAAAGGACAGTGTAAATTAAGATAGAATTTAGATTTGGTAACTTAGCCTGTGTCCAGAGGCACTGGTTTATAGACCCTTATGCCAACAACAGACCAGCCTAGAGAACCCCACAGCTCTCCCTGTGCCAGACAAACACTCATGTAGCAATTCCCCCAAGCTTTTATGAAAGATGCAGGTGTATTTTTATGCATGCTGAAGGCTCTGTGTGTGTGTGACTGTGTCTGCTTACATGCTACCAGCATCTCCAAGCAGCAGTGCTCCTTCCAAAAGAGATGTGTTTGTGGACAAATGTGGTCTTTGTAATTTATTCTGCACGTCTTGAATATAGAGAAATTTTGAGTGGCTTGGCTTTCCTGGCAGAGCTGATGCCATATGAGATCCCCTTTTATAAGAATGACTGAGTGATGCAGAGAGTTTAAGTGACAGTTCTTTCTCTTCTAAGCTTCCCCTCAGCCATTCTCAATTTGCAGAAGGAGATGGAAAGGGAAACAGGGAGTGAGATACTTTATAAAGACAAAAATCAAAGGTGTGAGATGGAGAAGACCCATTAGACCATCTAGTCCACAGACTTCCAGGAAGAGGATTTACTTTATGCAATCTGCCAGGGGATTCTCAAGAGTAAAGATGACAATGGGATCAAGATTCACTAATGGAGAAGAAAGTGATGATGCAAGAGGAAAAAGTCCAGATGTAATGGGAGTCTGTCCCTCCTTAGCATTATTCTCACCTTGCTCTACCTCCCTGTACCACATCAGAAAGCTGGAAGTACCTGGAAGAACAGGTGATCCCAGACAGATTGTAGGGAAGTGTTCCTAGTAACTTCTGCTAATGTTTCTGCAATCACTGTGCCTATTTTTATTAGAAATATTACAGAACACTGTCCCTTTGGCAGTCTCCATGGATATCAGTTCTTGGAATCTGGTTAGATTCTCTTCCAAGTTGCATTTCTTGGAATCCTAGATTATTGCCCTTGACTTCAGAAAGTATCTCTTTTTAGACTGGATATTGAAATATCAACTATGAAATGAGAGTATTAAGGAGGGAAACAACCAGTAACACCCACACTGATATGATCTAGAATTAAGCCTATGTAAAATTTTTTGGTGCAGTGACGTAAAATTTGTCTCTGATGTCCCTTTTCAGTTTCTTCTTATCAGCTGAATCCCCTTATTTTCCATCTTCAGCTTTGTCTCCATCAAGTCCTTTCCTATATGTCACTGCTTCTCCTGTTTTTGTCATGTTTTTTGGACAATCTTCACTGAACTGATAAGATCAGAGAAATTTCTGACTAGTTTCATGAAAACAGGCAGGAAGGAAGGGAGTAACCCTTTGTGGGAAGGGGTTACCTCTTCTGAAAAGCCTTCTGAAAAGAAAAACACATGGAAATCAGTGTTGAATTTTCTGTCTAAACTCATCTTTGAGCATCATGTAAGAGTCTCTGCTGCTGTGTGACACCTTCAAGCCTTAAATACCTTGCATTTTACCATACTTCCTTTCCTAAGGTCTCTTAGAATTTCAGGTTATTTTGAAACTCATATTCTTGTTCAGATTTGCATAATCAGAGAAGAATCTCTAAATAAGCAGAAAATATATAATATTTCAAAGCTTTCTGCTTTATCCCAAAGTAGCTTACCCAACCTTTAGTTTCACAAGTGGCATAGTTATCCCTTCTGCCCCCAGGGGTGTGCCAATGAGAAAAGGCTGCAGCCTCAGTCTTTATTATTGCCTTATTGCCTGGGTTATTCAGGTTTTCTTGTTTATTCTCCCCAGGATTTAAAAATCTTGAGGACAAAATCATGGAACTGCTTAATCAGTGGTGAGTGAACAAGCGCAGCCTCCTGAAAGGAACAGAAGTGCCTGAGGTGCAGCAAGTTCATTGTGACAAATTTCTCTTGCCAGAAAAAAACAAGGAGTCTTCAGCAACTTGAAGTTCAGGACCATGAGAAATAGATAAACTTTGCACAATTCCCAGAAGGTTAATGGGCTTTGGCACCCATAGCCCAGTGGGGAACACCAAAATAAAACCTGGTTTCTCTGAAAACCCCCAGGGCTGCTCTGCAGGCAGTCAAACTGAGGATGTGGCAGCTTTCATGTGTGCTCCCATCTCCCACCCTGTCACAACAGCTCACACAGACTTGTCTCTTAGGTGTAGAGGTCTTAAAATATTATAAAAGACACGTTGCCCAGGCCAAATATCTTGGGCAGGTTTTGCCAGGCACAGCTGGCCTGGGGGAGATGATTGTCATAGAATCACAGGACGGTTTGGGATGGAAGGGACTTTAGAGACCATCCAAACATCTCCCTCCAACCCTCCTGCCATGGGCAGGGACACCTTCCACCATCCCAGGCTGCTCCAAGCCCTGTCCAGCCTGGATCCAGGGGCATCTGCAGCTTCTCTGGGCAACCTGTGCCAGTGCCTGACCACCCTCACAGTAAAAAATTTCTTCCAAACATCTGCTCTATACCTGTTCTCCGTTTACAGCCGTTCTCCCTTGTCCTATCACTACATGTCCTTGTAAAAAGTCCTTGTAAAAGATGTGGCACATGCTGCAGCCAGGACAATGTCAGGCTGCCCTTGTGTCATACATGCATTTGCAAGTTTGAATTTCTTGCAAGAAAACAGATTCCATCCCTTGAAAACTTTGCCTGAGAACAGTACAGTCAGTTGGAGTAAAGGAGTTACCACCCTGGGCCAAATGAATGCCAGAACCCAGCTCCTGCTGATGGCCAAGACCAGAGCCCTGCAGGAGCCCAGTCTTTGTCAGGATAATGTAGGAAAGGATAAGCCTCATTCTAACCTTTAACAATTAGAATTGTTTTCAAATCTGAAATAGTCAGTCCAATACACCCTTCTGGTTTTGTATCTGAAGTTCCAGCTGCACTCTGAATGCATTTTATTAGCAATATAAAGCCAATGCTGCATAAAGATGATTTTAAAGAAATTTCTGTGGATGTAAGTGCTGTTGTCTTCACTGCAGGGAAAGAAAAAAGACACCCCCCCCCCCCCCCCCCCTCCTTCTTCCTGGGCAGTGAGATAGCAATCAGAGGCATACACCTTATGGTAAATTAAGAAGTTTTACAAGGACAAAAATAGTAAAGAAACTTCCTCAAAATGGCTACTGGAGCCTTACCCCACTGAAGCTCACAGGAATCTGTCTATGTATGTCCAGATGTCCATGCATTTCAGACAGGCTCTATGAGACTAATCAAATGTTTCACTAATTTTCCAGTGTTAAATAGTTTAATTATTTTACTTCTTTCCATGTTAAATTTAAGAGTCTAACAGAAATGAAGCAAACCAATAAAAAGGCTGGATTCTTACTGGTTATTTCCTTTTCCCAATGGAGCTAAATAGAAAACAGAGGAATAAAGCCTGTGGCTGTGACAGGGTTAATAGTAAAGACTTTTTTTTTCAGTTTGAAATGGCTCCATGGTTCGAGAATGACTCTTTGCTTCCCCTCTTAATCTGTATTTTACGAGTGAGAAGCTTTGCATTATGCAAATCGTTAGATAGGAACAGGTGACATTTCAGCAAAGAACATGATCAGCGGCCCGGGCCTGGATTGGGCTGCTGATTTATACATTAGTATTTGTCACAAGGATCCCAGTACTTCACACCACACTCTGCAATTTGCTTTTCTATTTTTTCCTCCCCACAATCCTTAAGGTGGAAACTTCATCAAAGTATTTAAAACACGCTGCTTGGAGCAAAGGGAGCTGGTTTTGTTTTGGAATCAGGGCTGAAACAGCACAGTCTTGTTTTGATGGTGTTTGCTGGTGTTAATTGTCACTCTGTGGTTTAGGCTTGCTGGAGCTCCTGCACATCTGCACAGCTCCTGATCCAGATGCTCTGCAGCAGGAAAAACCCTCTGGTAGTCCACTGGCCCTACTGCAAAATGGGCAAATCTGAAGGACAACCTGGACTTTTATTTAAACATTATAAACAACATCTTCAAAATGAAAAATGTGTCAGAATGCAACTGTTTGCTGTTCATTTTTATTCTTTCCCTTCTGGACCTTCTCTAATGGCAGGCAGGCTCAATAGAGATTGATTTGTATGCCATGAGATACGTTTTGGACTGTAAATTATTTCTGGGAAAAAAAAAAAAACCTACTGGAAAAAAAGAAGAGGATTTACTACCATTGAATTTAACAACAGGAACAGTTGTTTTTCTTCCTTTCATCTTCTAGTTCTCTGCCACATTTTGGATTTTACTTTTACAGTGGTTTTGCTCCTGCCCTGCTAAAACTTTGAATTTTAACAGTAGCTTAAATCAGGGGACAGGAGAGGTTGTTAGGTGGTTGGATGTCATTCAACAGCAAGTGAAAACAATGCTGTTTCCAGCATTGTGTCTGTGTGTCTGTGCTCCTCAGCAGGGACAGGAGAATGTGCAGGGCATGGTGGCTGTGTGCTGTGAGCAGCACAGCAATTACACACCAAAGGCAACATGGCAACACATTTACCCAAATGCAGATTGCTCACTCGATTTCACAGCAGTCTTTAGTGCAAATATAAACTGCTGGTCTTCTTTTAAGCTGCCTGGCTGCCCAAAGGCACTGGGACACTCCAAAGCTGCAGGGCATGGGCTCAAGGGAATGTCACCAGCAGCATTTCCTGCAAATCAGGGGAGACAGGCAGGCAGAGGCATCTCTTTCCTCATTTGGTGATTCTGGCAGTGTCTGTTTCTCCCTGTCACTGCCTGTGCCCATCCATCAGGGCCCCTTCTGGACTGTGCACCCCTTAATGTGGCATTTTTTTGTTCCCAGAGCTCAGAAGGGGCTCTGTGAATGGCTCCTCTAAAGTCAGTAAACAAATAACTGGGCTGTGGGAGCATCTGCTCCACTCTGTGTACTAAGGCTGCACTGTCTTGGGTCCCTGATCTGGGCAGGAGCCAGGCAATGAGAGCTGCTGTAGCTTCTCATCATTCTAAATCAAAGAGCAATCTTGGGCAAACACAACCTCTCAGTTTTCATAAGGCTTTTCCTAGGGGCCTTTTGCTCTTTTGGCTCTTTCTTTGATGCATGCAAACACAAAACCAATTCTTCTCCTCAATGCTGTAGGGCCTGGACATCTCACAGCTGTTATAAAGGAAGCATATTAGGTCAAGTGAACAATTTTGGTTTATACCTTGCCACACGTTAATATATACCTTGCTTGTGACACATATACCTTGCTTGTGACATTAATGATTCTTAGGGGTGGAACTTGAATGAGAAGCTACTTTTGTAGCTGCATATTCTAATTTCTCCTGCTTTCATTTATGTGGATTGTCAAGTGACATAGAAATAACTCATTCCAGATGGCCCTCTTTTCCCTAAGCCTCTCAGGTATGTTGACAATTCACTGTCCTTGAAAGTCACGTTTCCCTGGCCTTTGAAAACACTTCTACTTACAAATGTCTCATTTTAGGACAAGTGTGGAAAAGTCTCTGTTGGATATAGCATTCAGCATATGGCACATACCTACCTGCAGTCATGTCCACAAATCCTTCAATGGGTGATCATATTTTACCTTGAGTTCCTTGGTTTTTACCTGGAATAATGGCTTAAGTTCCTTCTTAATGTGTTTCCTTATCTCCTTAAGGTAACTCTAGCAAAGAAAATAATGTTCTGCTGAGAATGGCACCAGCCCATCACTCACTCATGTCAAGAATCATTACCATTTCTTAATATCATCCCAATTAAACTTTAGATCAATCCAGCTGTGATGACAGCAATGCCTTTGGCACAAGCCTGTGCTGTGGGTGATTCTCCCAGTGCTGGGGCCAGCTGTGTGAAGGCTCCTGATGCTGGGAGCAGGAGGAGCTGCCCTGGCCTTCCCAAACATGCTCCAGGTCCATGGCACTGCAGTCTGGAAGGATGGGGAGCAAAGCCCCCAGGCCATGGTGGAACACTCAGGTGGGGCTTGCTGTGGGCATTGGTTTAGAAATTTGGGAGTTTATACCCAGTCACTCCATACCAAAGCTATAAAATGACTTACTGATGGAATTAACACAGTGAGCAGTCCAGACACAGATGAAATCAATCCCATAACACTGGCACAAATCACACTGTGGTCATATTTAATGACATCTACGATGAATGACTATGACTGTTTTTATAGCCATGCTTTATCTCAGATACATTTTTGATTGCCATATCAAATACTCACTGAATTTCCACAGGCTTCACATTCCACTGTGTTTTGAGGATGGGGTATCTTGCTCCTGTCTCACTAACTTCCTCTGCTTCATTATTTGTGTATCATCTCTCTGTTCATATTTTCTGTTACTGTAACACAAACCCTTCAAAGCTCTTATGGCATTTCTTGAAGGCTGGGTAATTTCTCTCCATGTCAATGAGATTATTAAGATTATCCTCATTTTACAGGATGGGAAGCTGAAAAAGAGATGTGACAAAATGCTTTGTCTGGAAGAAAGATGCTTGTGTGTATGCAAAGTTATCACTCACAGTTTTGTATTTCCTCTTTTATTTATACACACAACAGTTTGCTGAGGCCAGAAGGTGTGAGAATGTGTCTGGGTGGAATCCTTTCCTAAAGCAGGTGTGAGCAGCAGGTCTCCACATGTGTCCTCACAGAAAAGACAGCATTATGAGCTGCAACATTTGTCATTTCATTGTTAATAAGACCCAACCACCGAAACCGATGTATGTAGAGGTTTGTTAGTTTTTTAGTGTTTAAACACAGTTATTTCTCTGATGAGATTAAAATGGAGAGAATAAATGATACATTATTAGACTGGAAGTGTCTTACCCAGCAGAACCAGAACTTTACCCCAGTTCTTAAGCATCTTTCTGTAACCACAGCAGGGAATCCTTTCTGGAATCTCATGAAATCAAAGAATTTAGGCCATCTGTGGATTTTTAAAGTAACAGGTAAACACCAATCTTGGATCTATTTGTGTTCTTTCAGATGAGTAAAAGTAAGACCAAATTAGTAAGAACTTTTTCAGTGGTATAAACTGAACTCCCGTAGATGTTCACAGTACCAGATTCTTTAAATAACTCTTTTGATTCACTCTCTAATTGCCTAAGAAAAGATACTAAGGAACATTAAGATGTGCACAGCAGGGTGCAGTGACCTACTTGATAGTTGGGTTTTTCTTGATAGCCTCTTCTACATTGCCATATACTTGTGTCATAAACTGCTATATACAGGTGGCACATGTCTGTGAGGACAAGCACCTTGCCATAGCCCTGCCTCTGGTCAGCCCTGCTGACTGTGCTGGGGGCAAGAATCATCCATCCCCAGTTGTTTAAGACCACAGGGGATCTGTCTTTCCATGGGTGAAAACAAGAAAATTGTTTACGACTGTTACCTACAGGATACTGGTAATACAAGGTAGAATGGGAAGTTGTCATTTGTCAGTATTAATCTGAAGTGTTATATATGGTGGAAGGCACTGTCTGTTGGGGTTGTATTGTCTGTGCAAGGGAATCATGTTGACTTAATTGAAAGAATCAATTTCTATCTCAAAACCTTGGATTTCTCGTTGTCTTATGTCATATCAGCAAATTGTCATATCAGCAAAATGTCATATCAAGCCTGCGTTTCTGTTCAGAAAATCTATGAATTGTAAAAAATAGATAATAAATTTGGTTCAAATACTAAATTTTTGACAGAGCTTGAAATAAGGAAGAAATATGAGATTAGTAATGACAAGGATCTGTTGGTCTCCTTAAATTCAGCCAGTGATGAGAGACCTCAGCACCCCTGGCTGGGGCTGACTGTGAACTTCATGTGGCTGTTGTGCTATTCTTGGTTCTCCATTCACCTGTCTGTTAATACAGATATAAAGTCAATCATTGCTTCTGCATGCTTCACTTATCTAGGTTTGAGTTGTATTATGTTTTTTTCAACCTTGCCATTCTTCAGTTGTCCATAAAAGTTTTGGCTTACTATATAGTGACTACCATGATGTCCACTGACTTGGTTGGGCTTATACTTTGAAACTAAATGTTGGCTAATATATGAATCATAACTACATATATAATTTATAATTACAGGTGCAAGAAATTACATATATGGCCAAGTCCTCGCAGGGAGTTGTTACTGTCTCTTTACTTACCTACAGAAGTATGTATTAACCAACTTCTTCCTCAGCATGCTGAAAAACATACCAAAAAAATTATGTTTTTCCAAGCAGTTGAGCTAGTTCATCATAATAAAAGCAGAGGAAGCACAAAAAAGGGTTGCTGTCTTGTGGCTGTGTTGTGTGTGCTGGTTTAACAGGTGTGGAATGTGCTCCTGATGTGGACTGAAGTGAAAAACCACACAGGATCAGCTCTGAGTAGCCTTGTGCAGGGCTGGAGGATTTGTAGAGGCCTCGTGGGATGTGGGTAGGGTCATGGGCATTGCTTAGAGAAAACGTGTCAGAGTGAGCTTCAGAAAGAATTGGAACAAGATCAAGTTCAGCGAGATTTTGATGCTTTTGGGCCCACTCATAATCCAGAGGAACAGTAAATTACATAAATATTCTAAGTTAAAAAAATGCTTTTGTTTTGAAACAGGACAGAATTGATTTGGCATCTGGAAGTGCCCCAACCCCTTCAGCCCTTTATAATTAATATCAGAATCATGGCAGACTCTGATCTCCTAAAAAATCTTTACCTCAGAAGACTTTTTTGCGAGTCAAAAATACAGAGATAACTTGACTATAATGTATTTATATAACATTCGAAACTCTGGATGCTGATCCTAATCCCCAGATCACAGTTTATCTGTGACAACTCTTTCCTCCAACCATGGCAGAAAAGAGGAGAAAATGTGCTTGGACCTTCAGCTGAGCAATTGGGCTGGGTCCCAGGAGCCTCGAACTGCAGAATGAAAATCCACATCTCCTGTGCTCCCATTTTCAGGCAATCCCAGCACCCACAGTGGTGATGGATGGCAGGGTTCAGGTGCTTCTCCCTCCATAACTTCGTTGTAATCTGCTGCTGGAAATAAAACCAGCAAGACTTGTGCTGCCAGAAAGACATGTGACCTACAACCCCACTCTGAGATATTTGAAAATGATGCAGGACAATGCTTATTATCAAAGTCTCAGCTTCTCAGTGGAAGCTGTTCAAATTTCCCTGTAAAACACTTTACTGGCCCTTATCTGATAGTATTTCTAGGGGACCTTTTATGGCAAAGGACTTGCAAGCCATGGACATGTGACACTGCTCTTTCTGCAGGCTGGAGAAGAGGTGAGAGAAGTAAGGGAAACAGGACTGTGAGGCAGGTGGAAAGCCCATAGCCAAAATGGAGAAACTTTGCCAGACAACCTCTAAAACTTGGGTGAATCAGGTGTGGCCTGGATTTTAAAGGTTTGCCCGAACTGACCTTAGAACAATGGCAAGCTAAGGGGTGATTTGAGCACAAGGATTTAAACCTGTTATTCTAGAATCTAGGCTGATAAATCATATAATTATATAGTAATTATTAATTGAGTATTGCCACAGAAAGTAGGGAGTTATAATGGTTAAAATGACTTATTTTGCCTTTGCTGAGGTTGCTGAAGATGCATCTTATAGGAGAAGTTCCTGTAACTCGTGAATTGTTATACAGATTCCACCTTAAATGGATTTTATCAGCCTGCGCAGCGGCAAGCCCATGCTAATATTGGCTCCAATAAAGAACAAATCAGTGCCCAACTCGACTCGTCTTATCGCACAGTCAAAACTGATGGCTGCAGAAGTCATAAAGATCCCATTTAATCTCTCGCCTATCTATCACTGTGAATGTCTTTATCCTCTTTGTGCAGTGGTAATATCTGCTCATTATGAAAGCAAAATAGATCTGGCATGAATAAAAGCGGAATGAAGTGCTCACTTTGATTTTGACAGCATGATCAGTGGAAGCAGTAATCTGTGAGAATCAAAAGGGCTAAATTATTCCATAACAGTAATTTGAGGGAACAGCTCAGAGCATACACATCTGCTTTCATATATTGTGACGTGCACTGATAAAACATCCTTCCCAATTTTCTCTCTCTGTGCTTGACTAATCTGCAACAGCTCTCACAATGTCTAATCACGCCATCAAAAGGGAGAAGAAGTTCAATGGAGACTCAAATGAAAGAAGATTGGAAAACTATCCTCAATTGAAATTACATTTGTAAATGAGTCATAGTTTTTCTGTTCAGAGTGCATTATGGCAAATCTGCCTGAAGAAGTAGTTATGCTGAAGAACAGCAACATGTATCTAGATTGTATTTATTCCATTACTGCTCAAGTAAAATTATGGGAGCTTAGAAGCCCTGGGGCATCTTTTCAAAACTGATATGCCAAATTCATAGTCAGATTCCTGTGGTATAATTATAACATCTCTGGCCAGCTGAAAGATTCCCAATACATATAAATTACACAGCCAGGTTACAGTTACACTGTAAAAGGTTTTTTCTTTTAAACATTCCTGTTATGGAAGATTTCTTCCGTATCTGCAGCCTGGGTCATGGCCATACTTTTTTCACTTTCTTTCTTTGCTCATGGCATTTTTGGAGCTAATTAACCAAGCCTATAATATACTTGAATCACTAAAACTAAGGTCACTTTGAGGGTGAATTGAGAATGTATCCAGCGGATCCCCATGGACAAAAACTATAACTTGAATCATGTGTGGACTGGTGTGAAATATGTGCCGCACAGATTAAAAGTTAAATATTCACATTAAAGCTCCTCTACTGAATATTCACTTTGTGGTTGTTGACATGCTTTTAACACATGATGTAAACCTCTTCTTCCTAAAGCTTATGGGCCTCATTTCTGATCTTTGCTAATTGAAGTCTGTCCTCTGGCACTCCAGCCTCTGAAGACACATTGTCACTCCTGCAGGGACCTCACTTTGAGAAGTGTTATCCTTCCCTTCAACATCTGCTCCCGAAGCTGCATGATTTGTCAGCCAAGGTATTGTACCTCTCTGTCATTTTGATTGCACTCACACACTACTGAACTCCCTCAAGCTGCCTGCACTGGGTAAACCCTCACTAGAAACATCAGTAATGAGCCTCTCCCTTATCCCTTTTTTTCCTGGTATAGCCAAAAATATTTGTGAGTGCCTCCTCTGTAGACCTGTGCTGGGGTTCAGTGATGGATCTCCCTGTGCTGTGTATTTCTGTGATGAGGATGAACCTACAGATCTGACAGAACACAGGTAAGGAAATGGTTCTGCTGTCAGCTGATGGCATTGCTTGCTGCTCTGCTACATGCCTGGGAAAATTTGAAAATATGAACCAAGAGGAAAATATGCCTGGACAGCACTCTGCAAATGTTTAGGTCTTGGTGAAGCCCATGTAGGTCTTACTTGCCTAAGAAAAGTATGAGTGAGCAGCTGCTCCTGCTCTTGATATTGTTGCTAGAGCAATATTGACTCCAATATTCAATATTCAATATTGTGGTTTTAGGAATTTTTTTTTTTACTAATTTTTAGCTCATTTTCTGCAAACATGAGTTCTTATCTAGTGATCAGTTTTGCTTGGTCAGGATTTTTTCAATCTGCCTGACAGAAACTTAAGTCTCTGCAAAACTGAAGTAGTAATTTTTGAGATTACTGGGATCTGTTTTCTATAAAGAAAAAAATCAAATAAAAATGGTTTTATTTTACAATATTTATAAGAATGTAAAATATAATGAGATTTATGAAATAGAATTCTTATAATATAAAATGCACATGTCAAATTTGCATAATTTCATTAGGCTTTGACCTGAATTTAAACATTTTCTTAGGACTTGTCTTTGTACAGATGATGTCCTAATGGTCTCTGGAGATTATATTTCAGCTTTCTTGTTCTTATTATTACTGTTAACTTTAATTCTTATCCCATAATAAAAGGTAATGTCTTTTCACCTTAAACCCCTGGGATGCATCATAGTCTTGTGGCCATGGTAAATGTTGGAGAATGTGGCTGAGTGAAAGCATATGTGAGATATCCAAAGAACTTTTCCAGTGGCTTGCAAACTCTGGTCACTTGTTGCTTCTCATGTGTTTGTTACACCTACTATTAGATTTACAGCCCTTAGACGTGGATCTGAATGTTTTATTGGCCAAATTATTCAGTGAAATTTTCATGCTGGCTAAATAATACAGCCTGCAATTTTTGGTGCAAGAAAAACATCAGATAAAATTGATTTTGAAGCATGCAAATTTGACAACTTGTGTTGGGAATATGCACTTATTAAACCAGTGAACAGGTAAAATTTCCTGTGACAAAAAAAAGCCCACATAGCACATACCATCTGTCCAATCATCACTTAGCAATAAGGTTTGATGAATAAAGAAATAAAGGCTACTCTAGAATTTTGCACAAATTATGGAATTCTACATTTTTTAAAAATATTAGAAACAACTGGCTGAGTATTACTTTACTTTTAAGTATTCTGGGTTTAGTCATTGTACTGGTGGGAGGATTATTTTTGAATAATCTGTCTATGTCTATGTGAAATATGCAATAGGACATGAATAACATTACAGGTATTTTGGTTCATTGAAATCTTCATTTTATAAAGTCAAGGAAATTAGATCAATGTAATTTTTTTTCTGCTTTCATCTGTAGTAAAAGGCTGTTTTAAGGTTCCATTGTCAAGACAGGTGTGTAAATGCACTATTTAAGGGTACAGTTGTTCATGCTGCAGCCAATACTCTCACTAGAGCTTCAGCAATTTGCCTCACAGGTCAGTATGTTTTGTGACAAAATTTGTGCATAATTAATCTTGATTCCTCAAGCACTTTGCCCCACACCCAACTTTGCCTCTATGATTAGCCACATTAGGTTCAATAGAAGAAATTATACCCTAATTTAGGTTTGTGCCTAAGCATTTGCAGGATCAGAACCTAAAATGTGAAGATCTCTTAGGAAATGTTATACCTTTTTGCTTGTTCCTGTTCCAGTCCTAACACATTTTGAGATACATTAAAAAATATATCTATAACAAGGGGTGATTTGAATCTGTATGCACAAATTCTCCAGGTCGTTAACATCTCTGTTTCTGGACTGGTTCACTGTGTAATTTTCTATGGCCTGTTTACATCCAAGCCATTCCAAAACAACATATATATCAAGAATTAGCTTAGCACGTTGTTTTTCTCTGCCAAAGACCCACAAGGAGGCTGTAGGGATAAATGAGCCTCTTATGGTGATTAACAGTACAGTGATGCATGGCAGACAACTGCCTACAGACTGCCTTCCTTACAGTATTCGTGTTCATTCCTAATTTTCTCTGTGGAGAGTCAGGCTCAGGGTCAGATTCAGTGGACTGAACAGGTTTATGGCTATTGCCTTGGAGAAGAAGGAAAGAAAACCAAATATATGCTGATAAAACCCTGGCTAACACTTCTGTCAGTGTTACAATTCAACTTCGAAATTTTAGACCCCTCAGTCTCTTTTGCTGGCTGAGGATGGCTCCTGGTCTCATGGCTAAAAATTGCCTTTTTCTGCTCATATGACCAACACCCTTCCACAGCAGCCTCCTGAAGAGGTTTCAGCATTGCTGTGGCATCAACTGGGGAGCACAGGCTTTATAAAAATCACCATGAATGCTGTTGTGCTCTTTTCCTGCTCTTTTTCATCACCACTCATACTGAGACAAAACATGACTGTGATGAGCAGTGCAATGTATTTATCTGCATGACAGCAGCCAGCCTCCAATTGTCTCAGTGCTGTGCACAACTGCAGGCAGAGGGGCACACTGGGGTAGTCAGTGGCAGCAGGGGCACAAATAAAAGTAAAAAGAAACCTACATGTTTGTGTTCTGTAGTCTCCTGAAATGCCTCCTACTGTTTCTGTAAACTTGCTTGTGACACATGGTTACTATAACTGAGATTCTTCTAATTTGCCCTTTGCACTTTTTTGGTTTTGCACACAGTACATAATTATTACTTGAAGAGATAAAGATACTGGCAAATCATGGTGGCAATGAACATGCCTGAGAAGATATTTTGCACCAAAATAATTTGTAGTTTTCCTTCAACAAGCTGGAGAAGCACGAGATTGCCAATGTCAGTACTGTTTTTTTCCAGCTTTAGGGGAAACGTCCCCTCCTCAAACATAATGATATTTCCCAACATGATGTTTTTGTGTGAGCTGCATCTGAGTTTGGGCCATTTCTACATCCAATAATGCAACTGTTCTCCAGCCACTGAGGATCTGCAGGCTGAGGGTGAAAATCCTCAGAACCACAGTGAGAGTTCTCAGAAGTTTGCTTTGGTGGGTTCAGAGTGGTTTTGACACTGGGTTTTTGGAACACTGACTGTCCAGGACATGTCAGTAGGGATGTCTGAACATACTGACATGTCTGAGTAGAGCCTTTTCTCCAAGTCCTAGACCTTTACTAAAGGTAATTACAAACATCCACTGCACAGAGATAAAGGATGCTGTGCTATCTGTCTGCTGGTTTAATGGCAAATACTGGCATATATGTTAGTTTAGTGGTTAGAGACCTTAAGCAGCCCATGGGGGATTTGGGCCTTGGCCACTCCTTGGCCTGAAAAAATTCAGACCAATGTTTTTATCTCTGGTCTGTGCTGAGTAAAGGGGAGAGGGAGCTGACTGTGCCTGAGCCTGGCAATTCACTGGCAAAGGAAGAGCAGAGAAAAAGGGAGCGTATAGTTCTGCAGGCAGCACAAGAAAAATCATCATCCTCCAAACGGAACCCTGGGCTCCAGCTCACTCCCAGGGCTTTTCCTAGGGATTTGCCTCGGCCACCCTGGGCAAGACCCCAGCAGAAAGGTCCAGCCAGGCTGCAGGTGCTCTCCCTGTGCTGGTAGAGCCCCTGGTGGAGAGTCCAGATGTGGTAACTGAGAGATTTCCTGCCCAGGCAGCTGTGCTCCCAGCACAGGCTCATGCTGCTCCAAGTGCTCTTGTGCAGGAGCAGCACATCCACAGCTGGGGCACAGCAGCATCCTCGGCCAGGACAGATGTAATTCTGCTGAATAGGGTGGGCATCATCAGTTTGCCAAAACTCTGCCAGCAGAATGCAATAAGGTCTCGAAAGTCAGCTGTGACCCATGCTGAGGTCTGAAAGCAGCTTGAATTCTAGCCTGTTTCCTACCCTTGTCACACTTCTAAATGCCACCATGCAGCAGAATTTGTGTTTGTCATAGGATTTGTGCAGTACTCTGCTTCACTTTATACACGTATTTTATGTAAATCAAGTGTTAATTACCCTGGCTCTGTATTTTGTGTTGAATATCATTTTTTTTAATTACAGGCTCCATCCCAGGTTAAGCCTGCATGCCTGTTGTTGAGCCAATTATCATAAATTCCCCTGTAACAATTAACAATATTGGTACAGAGCTGCATGTATTTTAAATGTTATAATTATGCTCAGCTCTTTTGTTAATTGGCCTATCTGACTCTTTACTTTTTATGCTGCTCATCTGCTCATTACCACAGCCATTTAATTCAATTAGCACCTTAATTAGAAGAACAGCCATGTCCAATGTTGTAGGACTTGTCAGAGTACGCGGCTTGATTAGCAAAGACAAACACACCATGCAAATCAGGCTGGAACATTTGGGGGCGGCAGGAATGGAAGGCAGCCAGCTGGTGAAGTGGAAAAGGAGCGTGTCTTCATCCCCCAAAGCTTTGCCAGGAGAGAGAAAATAAAGAAGGCATCAGACTGAGGAAGGAATAAAATAATTTACAATTCCACGAGTTAAGGCATCACTTAACACGAATGGTGTGTAACTCCTGAGGACGGTGTCACTACTAAACTATCTCCTACCCCCAGTGCTCTTAAAAAAAAGACAGAAAGTGAGAGAGATGTGTAAAAAATAATACAGTAATCTCCTACCATATCATATGTCCTTTTCAGAGTAGGAAGTCAAACCCCAAAGTCTAGATTCAAAGGGAGAGAGAGGAGGAAAAAGAAACACCCTGATCCCAGGTGTAAATCCACTCAGCTCCACTCATTAATGCCAAGTGAGGAGCAGGTCCAGGGTATTTTAAAATCACCCATTTGACCTAGACCCTCTCATTTAAGATAGCAGCATTGCTGAGGAGAGACATGAGGAGCTGTAGAATTGTATTTAAAAAAAAATAGCTGCGTTTCCAAGAGCAGTTTAAGGCTCAGTTTTGTTTTGTGCCAGTCTATTTAAATCTTTATTCCCTGCCTATTAATTCTCCTAATTAGAATTAAATGAAGCATGCTAAATTGCTAGATTAACCAATAATTAAGCAGGCAAAGCAGTAACGTTTAATACACACAGGCAGCTCTTTCTCTTCTGTGATAGCACCATGTCATGCCTGCTCATTTTATTTGAGAGGAATTAAGAAGCTTGTCTTCCATGATCAACACCCCCTCCAATATTAACTTACATAAAATAAAGGCTTTCCCAAAAGGGGATCAGTTTCCAGCTAGTTATCAAGGAACCTTTGATTTTATTTTTTAATTCCTTATCTGTGAACCCTTGTGAAACCTATTTGAATCAGTTGGCTCAAGAAATCCAACAGCTGTACATATATTTAGCAGATAGTAGATTTTAATTAAAATGATATATAGTTTGTGTGGTGCTCCTTTTATTCTGTGTTATTTCTTTATTTCTTCTCATGTAATGAAGTCCTACACTTATTTTCCAGAGGATGGCAGCCCCTGTCCCTCCCTCTCACCTCCCCCCTGTGTCATGCTTTGCTCCTTCAATATTCATTTTACATATTTACACATAATTTTGTCTTTATGGTGTGCCCCTGCCCGTGGGATATCTCAGTATCACACAATCCTCTCTGTGTGTAAACAAGAGGCTGTGCACACCCATCATGGGCACTCCTGGTGACTTTGAAGGTTATTCCTTGGGTGTGTAAGTGCTGGAAAGGCTGGGTCAGGAGCAGGACCAGCCTGTTCAGAAGGGGGTTTGTGCCTCTTAGGAAGGTGCTGGCTGTGCCTTGAGCATGTAACTCATTCATGTACAGAGGGCAGCAAAGGCTCGTGAGAGGGATTTCATAAAGCTGCTCAGTCCCATATGTGCAACTGAACACATATCTTCTTGTCTTTTATTCTTTGGGGCTAAGCTGTTAGCAAAAATTTGGAATATTTCTCATTGTTCCCTCCAGGAGCAGAAAAAATCTGATGGAGTCAGGTGTTTCTCTTGGGATGTCTATCCAGTATTTTGCAGACAGGTCCAAATTTATTTTGCCTGTGGCTTGAGCAATCTGCCTTTGGAGAGGAAGCTGTGTGGCTGTATTCAGGAGCCATGGCTTCTGATTTGAAACCACTTTGCAGCCGTTTGGCTGCACAACAGGCAGGGTAACACTGCCTTTGATGAAATCCTGTAACAAGAAAGGCTGGCCCAGAAGTCCTGTTTCCCAGAGATACTGAACAAGAGGCTGTGTGTCTGCTCACAGTCCCATCTCTCTTGTGGCCAGCACTTTGCCCCAGAGTGGGTATTTTAGCAATATCTTTGAAATCATTTAATATTTGAAATATATTATATTTCATATATATTATATGAAATATAAAGTGAAATTATGTAATGTTGTCCCCTTTCACTTAAAAGTAACTGTTAAAACTCCCAAAAAAGCCCTGTTAAAACTGCTAAAACTCCCAAAGTGGGTGTGTTAACAACCTTGTTGAAATTAAGTAATATTTGAAATATACTATATAAAATATAAAATTAAATTATGCAATACTGTCCCCTTTCATCTGCAGGTGAAAGGGGAAAACCTCTGTCTTGTTTTTTCCCTCTCCAGGTGATCCTGTGCCTTTTGGTACTTGCATGAGCATCTTCTGAGATAATTTTCTTGGCCAGTCTGGAGTAAAAGCAATGCAAGAAAATAGACTTTCTCCCCTGCATTAACCAGTTGGATCTGCACACCACAAGGCCAAATGAATATGGAGGCACCATGAGGGCCAGAGTAGGATCTGCAGCTGGTAAAAACTGGTAGTGATGGGCCTCTTCTTATGGCAGTAAATCAACAGCTTAGCTCAGCTATCACCAAACTGCAGTTTATGTTTGTAGACACATAGGTGTATCCTGAAGTAAAATCATGGATTATGAAAGAGAACAGGTTTGAGTTTATTTTATTTCTCCTCCTCAAGCAGGAGGAGTCCTGTTGGGTGCAGGGAAAACTAAGTGCCAGTGCTGAAGACATCAAAATTGCCTTATTTCAGAGATTTGTGGGGTTTTTTTTAACAGAATTTCAAAGAATTTCAAAGCTCTTGATCTCAGTTTGTGCAAAGTTTTCTGAGCAGCAGCTTTCCATCAGGACAGCATAGTTTCATGTTCCTGTTCTACACACATCTCTAACCAACCTGAGCAACACCAAGTGCTTATGATTTGGAGGTAAAGCTATGCAAATACTGGCGTGGGGCTGCATTTTTTTCTCTGTCTCTCTCACATGCTCCCCAGTTCAAGGCTGTCTAAATGACCATGTACTTGCATGCTTTGGCATAAAACCCTTTAAAGGCAATGCCAATGTACATATCTCAATATAAACAGGTGCTCAGGGGCTTGCCAAGGACAATTCGTAGAGTCATGGCCCAAGACAGTTTTGAATCCAGACATGTCCAATTTGAAAATAAAATAAAATTATAACAACAGCTCAGAAGCATTAGGGATAACCATTCCCACCAAGAATTTGACCTGGTTTTGCAGTTGCTTGTACAGAGGTGCTGATTAACATGGAGAACAGTAAGTGTCCTCTGAATCGGTAATGTCAAAAAATAATGCTGAGATGATGGGGCCTTGGAAGTCAAGGTAAATCAAGATGTGAGTGAATGCCTTCATTTCTGTGAGGGGCCAGGCTGAGCAAGCTGGATTCTAATTTCTCAGCTGTCCTGTGGTGTGAACTGTGTGGCCCCTGCAGTACATGGCGAGGACAGCAGAGTCTGCCTTCCCTTTTCGGCTGGCTGGCTGATTGATTCATTCCTCTTCTTTTCTTCAAACCAGGCTTCTTACATGCTTTGGTGAACCTCCTAGTCAGTCTCTGGTACCTCTGTGGATTCAGTGTGTGTGTCTGTGTGTGTGTGCATGCACATGTATTGCACTTCATCTGCTTGATGCAATAATATCCTGGGGGAATGTGCAGGCTGTAAACTTCTTCATAACATCCTGTTCCTGCAACTTGGAGATATTGACTCTGAAGGGAAACAATGGCATGAATAAAATAAAAATAAAAAAAGTTAATTATCCTTTGTGTTTGTAATTTAATTAAAGATGCAGTAAAGTTTTACTGTTTTTCCAGGTGATGATGTTTAGGGCTCTGAAAAGCTATTTGTGCTGGTGAGATTAAAGTGCATTTTAAAATGTTCCCCGAGCACTTTCACATTTGTTGATAGATTTTTAAATTAAACTTTAAATTGTAATCTAAATTACCTCCAACAATTCATGGTCCCTGTAATGAACTCCCACCATTCCTGCTGTCATCTGACTATGATATACTGTAAATGGTAACTGCTCAGGGTTTTACTGAATAGTGCTTTGGTATTACTGCTCTATATTAGTTGTGTACAACCCTCAAACAGAAATCAAAGCACAACACAGGTTTGGTTTAGCATAGTAACTTTATTATTTGCTGGTCTTTAGTCTTAGTGAACACTGCTACTGCTAATCATTTGGGACCTCATAGAATATAGTTCCAAATAATTTTTTAGGCATTCCTGTCAAGGTAGAAGTATTTGCATTTTACCAGCCAATGAGCTTTTGGACATAAATCCTTAATGGGTAAAATAAAACTAATTGGGGAATATGAGTTCAAGTGCTCATTCGTAAAGTGACCATGGCTCATCAGCCCCTGAGGCACAATTAGAAGAAAATACTTTCCTAAATGATTGATGTAGATTCAAAGAGGAAAAGGAGATTGCACAGGGATGGTGAAAATAATTCACTACGGGCTGCTTCAGTGTGTGATGTGGGTTTGGTGAGGCCAAGTGGTTTCCAAGAGCAGAGCAGAGCCAAACTTGCAAATCCCTGCCTGACCCTGGGACATCATATTGCCTGAGGCCCATGGACCTGTTCCTGGGATGAAATGAAAAACTCCAAATGTAAGCTGGTCTAACATCCATGGGAAGCTCTCAAGGATCTCAAGAACACTTACACATATGGAAAATTAGAAGGAAAAGATTTATTCTCACAAAATAAGTAAATTTTAAAAACCACAAATCCAGCCAAACAAAAAAACTCTACATGACCTGAGGATAAGCTCCCAGGGAAGAGCAGAGGGTAAAAGTAAGCAGGTCCAGGAGTTCTTTGCTGCAGAAGGGTGCCTTGTTATGTTCCAGCAGTCTGTCACATAGAACCTTTTGACATGGAGTTTTATCTTTCAGCTGGAAAGCTCTTGGTGGACTTTTCTTCCACACAGCTACACATGCTGTACAAGTCTCAGCTTTTGGTTTCCATGAGTTCCCTGTTTTAATTACTTGTTATGTAAAATGAAAACTGGCTTGTTTGGTTACATTTGATTTCTTACCTTTCCTGCTATGAGGAAAACTAACACTCTTTGTGTTTCCTGGTCACCTTTGGCATTTGTCATCATTCAATGTGTTGGCAGCCATGCTGGAAAATGTGATCATTAATTAGACTCATTGCTTTTCCTTATTCCAACCCCCTCATTTTGGATCACTACTATTGCATTCTTCTCCTTCAAGCCCTCTTTTTCTTGAAGCCCTCTGCAGATAAGCTACTGAAAGAGAATGACAGTGTCTATGGTGCTGCCATGCCTCAGTTCCTGCCTGCTAGGCTGAGCAACTCCTTGTATGGGTTTCCTTTTCTTCCATATGGTTTTCCTTTTATTCCCTTCCCATCTGTCTCTTGTCTACCAAAGGTAAATTGTGCCAAATTACCCTGACAGCTTCCTCTGATAAGGTAGATGATTTTCTAATCAAAGAAAATGCATGAGATACTGTCTACCTGGACTTCAGCAATGCCTTTGATACTGGATAATGATCACTTGAACTGGGGGAGAGGGGAATGAGCAGAAGGATTGGAGGGTGGGTCAGGAGCCCACTCAAGTGAGACAAAACTAAGAAGTCTTTGTCTTTAGATGGGAAGTGCTGACCTGAGAGACCACCACTCAGCAATCACTTATGGACTGGATATTTTGAATATTTTCACCTGTGACTTTGGCAGAAGAAAGGAAGGAAGGACAAGGGTTCATGGTGATGTTTGCTTGTGAATCAAAACTAGAGGCCAGATATTGTCTGCAGGAGGATCAGAGTGTCAGAGAGAAAGATCTTGATTACTTTTTAACTGGAGGTAGCACTGAAATTGTACAAAACACAAAATCATGGTGAGGGACTGGGAATGAAGAATGCAGACTGAATTATCCTACTGATACATAAACTTATTAGTTTTTAAACATCTCTGTCCACTGAGGGCCTCTGTATTTATCAGTGTGCAGTTCTTTATTTCCATTTTTATTTCAATTTTTCTTCCAATTCAGAAGTTTAAATGAGCATGGCTTCCAGATTCATTTTCAGCTGGAGACAGAGGCATCATCAAGCATTCCACAGCTCTGAAAGCTGAGCCCATGCTGAGCTACACACAGAGCTCATGCCCTCTGCAAGAGACACAGAGCAGGATGCTTCTTTTGTGAGGAAAGTGAGACTGCAGTGAGAAGAAAAACTGGTTTATAGTTTTATCAAAAAATTTAAAAATAACTAGAAATTCAAGCAAATATCTGTCTTGAACTTTTGTGGGTTTTGAAAAGTAAATGCTGATATTTCAGCTCTGTGTTGCTGATGATGAGCAATTGATGAGTTGATTGCCTTCCTGGTCCCACTGAATTGAATAAGAGTGCTGCTGGAAATACTGGGTCAGCCATGTGAGCAAAGTGTTCATTGTTCACTGCTTACAGAATCCCTATGCTATGATAGTAAACATTGTTTTCTCCCAAGCTGAAAGCACACAACTCCAGTTTTTCTGTTTCATTGGGAAAAGCTGCCTTTTTTAAAAAAACAAAATTAATATGAAAGGCAAAAAGGAAAAAAAGACAGTGGGGATGGGGGATGGATTTATTCTCCCCTTTCTCCAATCTGTGATGCTGAAGTTTCCTGATCATAATGCTACATGCAGACAGGCATTTTCCCAATATAACTTTATCCACAATTTGTAAGGTAAATATTAATTGTCTTAAATGCATACAGGGTTATTAACAATGACAGAGCATGTTGAGTATTCCCCCTAAAGGACATTGTTTCTTTTTTTCTTCCTTTTAAAATGATTGAGAAATGCCCTGCAATGAACCTGATGAATGAATATATATATATATATAGCAGTTTTACATGCTGCTACCTACAGACAGCCAGTCCTAATTTAAGGTGGGAAGCAGATAACAAACTTCCCAGTGCACAGCAGGATACCATCTCTCACTAATAGAAATTCACATTCCACATTGTACATCAGGCTGTTGGCGCTTGAAACGCTACAGCGGTGCTAACATTAGAATTCAGAGATATTTGTTGACACTTCTCTTGAGACTGCTCCTACACACCCCCCCTCAAAGAGATAGCACGAGCCTCAAAATGAATTTGTTGGTGAGGCTTTGGAGCCCTGCTCTAGTCACATGTGGTTTCATTTTTCTCAACGTGACCTTTGGTTCGTGCAGCGATGGCTTTGGTTTGCTACTGGTTTCGAGGCAGGAGCTTCAAGGGAAAATGAGCCCATGTCTTTCTTAGCTCTTAACAAAACTGTGGTCTTGTAGTGAACAGAGATCATATCACCCTCACAAAGTGATACATGCAGGTTAAAGGATGTCTGCCCCGTTTCCCAGGGATGTGGGTCCCTTGGACTGCTGCCTGATTTCAATAAAAATGAATGGGAAAGTATGGAAATGTGCACTGAGTGAGCACCTTCATGGATAACAGACCTTTACAGGTTTTATGATAAAGAAAAAAAAAGAGCTTAGAAAAAGAGCATTTGGATACTTCTGAGTTGCTTTTGCTGAAAGGTATTATAAATATGAAAGGTTGTTTTTTCGTAAATGTGGTAAGCATAGAATGATGATAATTAAAAATACTGCTGGTAACACTCCCACATCAATAACTGCTTTGGATTTTTCAGTCTTGTTTTATTTGAACTGCTGCTGACAGTGCCCACTGGAGCTCAGATGTCAAATCTTTCTATTCTAATGCTATCCTCATCCTGTTCTTGAGTATAAGATATTTGGAATGTCCTCAGAGTGTCTATTTATGTACATTTCAATACATCTAGGGAATATAAACCTCCTGTAATAACATATAGGGATGTTAATAAAAGTATGGTTTTAAAGAGTTGTCTAAGTGTATGCTAAATTATTTTAATTGGTTTATATTATTTGCTATCTTGGCTGTTGCCAAGTCATGAAAGACTGAAGAGAATCCATAGGTATTAAGTTTAAATAGTTCTGCAACAATTCTAAAGAGAGGGTAGCAAAAATGGTCAAAGTTTAAATGATATAATTTTAAATTCCTTTAGAAAATGGAACACAAAACCAAAAATAAACTTATTCCAAAAATGTTAACATTTAACAGTGTTCAGAGTATATGAGAGCTCCTGGGGTAACTAGAGTAATAAATGTATCCTATATTTAAGAGAAAATTCAAAGCATAATGAACATGTGAGATAGATGGTTATGGAAGAAATGGGGGGTTGGAAAAAAATGTTTTTCATGTGGGGAAGTCATAGGGACACAGTAGTGAACTTCACAGCTTCATGAATGTATATGGATAAAAAAAAATGTGAAACAGGACTGCCAAGGCAGCTGAACAAGGGAAGCCAACATCAGTCCCTGCAATAAACCTTAAGAAAATAATTGTTGGAAGCTGTCCAGTGGACATTGTGTCAAACACATGGAGATGACAAAGCCAAAACACGCCTTTGTCCACCAACTAGAATAACAGTGGCAGAGGAAATTATACAGAAGAAAGTCCCTAAATCAGTAACAACAGCACTTAATGCAACCCAGTGCCTCCAAATTTTGTTTTTATTTGGTCCTTTTGCCTAGTTGCAGCAATAGGATGAGTCAAGTTATGAGAATGATAAACCTGCATCTCTGTTTCCAGATCCAGGTTTGCACCCAGTCCCACCCTGTGCTGTGGGACACTGTGGCTGAAAACATCCAGTACCTAGATTGGAGGTTTGGTCAGAGATATGAGAATTTGTCCGTGATGTTATTTGGAAACAAAACCAAAAAATAAGCTAAAAAGATGACTGACAAAGATGGATTCATGTACATAGAAAGATGCCCAGTCAGAGGTCAAACTGAAGTTCCAGTATGTAGATGCTGCAAGGAAGTTTAAAGATGATGGCTTGTGGTTGGAGGGCTCTTCAAAAGATTTACCACAGGCTCTTGCTAAAGTTACTGATAGA